>NW_007259626.1:249544-300490 GCF_000164805.1 Carlito syrichta
GGGGGGGGGGGGGGCTGCGGGCCTCAGATGCAGGCTTGGTAGTCTGCCCTCGAGGCCCTCTCCTGGTCTCCACCTGGAGGCCTCAGGCTCTCCCTGACATCCCCCCGGGTTCCGCCCCTGTCCCCCGCGGGCCCGCACTTGCTCTCAGCCACCAGGTTCTCAAAAACCTCTCCGCCCACAGTCTCCTTGTCTGGGTTCAGACAGATCTGCACCATATGGTAGGTGGCGCTCTGGCCCCAAGTTTTGTCCATGCGCGCTTTGTTTAGGAACCTCAAGGCTTCATTGGGCTGCCAGGTGTGCCTATGGTGGAGAAAACACCAAGAACTAGTCAGGGAGCCAGAGTGCAGGGATGCACAGAGGCCACTCTGTAAGTCTGCACAAAGCAGGCGCTGGGCCTCCCTGCTCCCTGTCCTGGAGGCTGAATTTCTGTACCCCTTCACGCTGAACAAGAGCCTAGCCTGCTGAGAGGGAGGGCCTGCTGCCCTCAACACACCACACCCAACTCACCAGCAGTAGATGCCTCTGCAGTAGTTGAATCCTGGCTCCAAGGGCACCCAGCGGGACACCTTCTCAGCCGATTTAAAGAGGGCAGGAGCGTCTTCAAGTCTCCCACTTCTTCGGAGCAGATCGATTAATTTATTCAATACCAAAAAGTTGTCTAAAATAAGACAGCAAAAATCTCTGGGCTGTGATAACCAAAAACTCTATCAGGTGGGGATGGGGGAGGGGTGAAGGGGGCGGGAGGGGGTGGGGGGTGCTGTGGTCTGGCAAGGAGAGAAGCAGGGGTGCTCGAGTCCCAGGAGGAGCCAGTCAGGAAGGAGGAGGCCCTGCCCATCTGGGCTGAGCAGGGACATGTCAACAGCTCCAGGGTCTCTAGCGTTGAGTGAATAATAATAATGCTTAAAAATGGTAATAGTAGCAGCTAACACTAATATAGTATGTAACTCGTACCTGGCTCTAAGTGCCTTATCCATATATTAACTACAGCGTAAGGTAGGTACTCTAATTCTCCATTTTACAGATGAGATCACTGAGATACAGGGAAGTTATGTAATTTGCCAAAGAGTATAGTTAATAAGTGGTAGACCAGGATGGAAACCCAGGACCCACACTTTGAACCACTGTGACCTGCTGGGCCAGTGGGCAGACTCTGCCGTGGGCCCTGCCAGGGCTCCAGCCTGAGTCTCAAGGTCTGGCCCCTTCCCAGGCAAGAAGGGGCGGTTTTGTGCTGCAGTGAATAGGAATGGAGTTACACATGCGGGGATAATTTCTAGTCCCCTCCAGGTGGCTGGGATCTCAGAAGGGGACTATGTTGAGCCCCAGTGACTGTGATTGGGGACAGACAGGCTATCCTGGGTCGAGTGCCAAGTGTCTGAGACCAGGAACTGGCCCCTTGGACTCGGGAAGGGCCGGCACGTTCCACTGGGTCTTTATCAATTTCCTGCCTCTCTGGAACAATCAGAGAGGAAGGGGCTTCCTCTGCCCAGTCAGGAAGGAGGGGAGAGGGCCCGCCCTTCTCTGGGAGACCAGCCCCTGCTCAGTGGGAACTGATGTAGGCAGCCTCAATGGGCTGAATTACCTGGCGCTTTCTCCAGGACTTGGTGGCAGAGTTTAATGGCTCCGTCACAGTTCTGTTTTCTAAACATCAGATCAGCCATCATCTATCAGAAAACACATAAGGCTCCGGAATTCCTGACAGCAGCTTGCATGGGAATGGGGCGGGGTAGGGGTGGGGTGGCAAGGAATGATGGTGGTAAGGAGGGAAGGTGGAAAAGGACTTCCAAGGCAGTCTCCCTAGGTCCTGGGAGAAGCTGACATGGGAGGAGCCTGAAGATCCCTCAGGCCGCCACCCAGAAGTGAGACCAGAGGAGTCCTTTGATGGCCTACAGAGCCGGCTCCTCCACCCATATCTGAGAACTGCCAACCCCAGACAATAGAGGTAGGGATGGGGGACTCCCTGCTTGCTCTGCAGGGGCTAGGCCTCTGCTCCTGCAGCAACCCTGAAGGAAGCCTGGGCTATAGGAAGGAGAGAGGCTGGACTGGGAGGGCTTTCCTACACACTTCCTGAAGCCCCAGGAACCTGTCCCACCCTCACCCTCACCTACAGTGGATGAGGATCAATCACCCCCCCACCCCACTTTAGACTGGCCCAAGAGGTTGATGCTGCCCCCCACCAGCCAGCCCACCCCTTCCAGCTGGAGGGCAGAGCAGGTGTGGCACTGAGTCTTCTCTGTCTGACAGCCCCTCAGAGGTGTGTCAGCGAGGCATCTGAGGTCGTGGGGCTAGGAAGCAACTGCATCTGGTCCCGGGGACTCTGGGGAGGGGGTCCCAGGGCCTCTTACCATGGACACAGTCTCAAGGTTCTGCTCAGTCTGCAGGAGGATGGCACACTGCTCCTCACACAGATCCAGATGTCCCTGGAGCAGGTAGAGCCGTGCCAGTTTCAGCACCACCTGGGACAAGGCCAGATATAACAAACCAACTAATAAAGTCGGTGGAGAACCCTGGGATCCTGGACAACTCTTTCCCTCATATCCCACTTCTATCAGCTCTGTCTTCAAAATGTATCTCAAATTCCCTGGGTTAATGCCTCTGGCCCTCCCCTTCTCCCACCCAGTTCTCCAGTCATACCCTGTGTCTCACTAATTAACCTCTGAAAGTTGGGCCTGGCTAACACATACTTATCCTTCAGCTTTGGCTCCGGCCTCACTCTTCTGGGATCCCTCTGTGCTCTGGAAGGTATCCCACCTTCCTTTGCATTCCCCTGGTGCCCTGCAACCCCTGTGGGCATGGCATTAGAACTACCTATGCTCTTGTCTGTACCCCTTCCCCAAGAGTAATCTGTGGGCAGGGGCCATGCCTTGACCCACTGTGCCTCCAGGGCCTAGCACAGTACATGGCACATATTAGGTGTCTGTTAAATGAGTATTAAATGAGCGAGTGGCTCTGTCACCCAACTCTTTGCATGAACTCCAGTCACTGTTTTTTCATCTGGAGCCACACCTTCCTCACAACTCTAGGCCCCCTTGAGAGCTCAGCCTGGGCTTCAAGCCCAAAGAGCCTGGCAGCCACAGCCTGCATCAGAGCCCCACCTCCAGGGGAATCTGAAAATGTCAGACTAACATAACTTTCGGCAGTGTCTTCCCTACTGCATCCTCCACAAATGGTTGTACAAAGTGAGACCTCCCAGCCTCGCTCCAAGGGCTGTGGCAGGTGAGGGCCTAGGGTCAGCTGGAACAGGCACCTCACAGCTGGGGCTGCCGCTAGCTGGCCTCTCATGCCTGTCACACCTGCAGCTACTGAGGGAGGAATGGAGAATGAACTGGTCCCTGCACCTGGTCAGGGAGCTCAGCAAGACGTTGCTCCCCACGAGAGGAGGCCCTCTTGCTTTGAGGGCCACCCACCTTATTGTCGATGGGCCAGTGGGAGAGGGCCTCTTTATAAGAGCACGCAGCCTTGTCATACTCTTTCTCTGCCAGGTAGTGGTCCCCAAACTGTATGCAGATGGAGCATGCCAGTTGCTTCTGGGAGGAGATCATTTCTGGTTGCTCCAGTGGCACCCGCTTCAGTATCCAAGACTGAAGGTCCAAGGCCTTGGGAAACCAATAAAGCCAGGATCAGAAACCCACAGCCTGATGGTGCCAGTTCACGGAAAGTCCCAAGCTCTGAATTCAGAGCCAGTAGTGTTCGAAAGGGCACCTTAACTACTCTTGAGCAAATCTGGGTCACTGTGGATCGGCAAGGCCACTGGCTGAGCACACATGAGGCAAACTGGCACTGCCTCTGGGAGCAGGAGCAGAAGCAAAGGGACTTACACAAAACACTCTTTGTACTCACCTGTTTACCTGCCTCCCTCACACCTTGGGGTACTGTGTCTAATTTGCTGGGCTGCCCCATGGGCTAGAACAAGCACACAGTAGGTGCCCCACAGGCTGTGTTCTGTTCTGAATATGGAGTTTTTGGAAGCATCCACAAAAATTCATGACACAAAATGATCAGGAGAGTAGCCAGGGAGTTCCAGGGCAAGAGGAGATGATGAAGCCAGGGTTAAGCTGTAGGAAGCAGGAACGCATCAGCACTTGGGTCCCTGAGGGCCAAGCAGGGGACTGGAAATCTGGTGGTAAGCCAGGGAATAAATCATCTCAAGCAGTCAGAGAGTGGGCTCTCCCTGTATGACAACAGAGTGCACTCCAGGAGCAAGTGTGAGTCCACACCCCTGGGTGGAAAAAGTGAGGAAGATGTGATGGCCAGGGGCTCTCAGATCAGGAGCACCCCACTGTGGAAGGAGTGTGGGTTGGGACAGCCCAGACCTGGCTCAGATCTCAGCTCCACCTCTTGCAAGTATAATCATATGTCACATAATGACATTTTGGTTAATGATGAACTCCATATGATGGTGGTCCCATAAGATTATAATAGCCTATTTTTCCTGTGTCTTTTTAATGTTTAGATACATTTAGATACACACTTACTTGTGTTACAATTGCCTACAGTATTCAGTACAGTAACATGCTGTACATGTTTGTAGCTTAGGAGCAATAGGTCACACCATATAGCCTAGGAATGTGGTAGACTGTACTGTCTAGGTTTGTGTAAGTGTACTCTATGATGTCTGACAACCATGAAATCATATATCTGTTGTTAGACAATGCATGACTACTGGTTGCTATGGTCTGTAAGTATCCCTCAAATTCATATGTTGGAAATTTAATCCTCAGCATGGCAATATTGAGAGGTGGGGCCTTTAAGAGATGACTGGGTTATGAAGGTTCTGCCCTCATGAATGGATTACTCCATATATGGATTAATGGATTAATAGGTTAATGAATTAACGGATGGTCATGGTAGTAGAACTGGTGGCAAGCATGTTGGCATGTCTGTCCCCTTGCCAGATGTAGCACCAGCAAGAAGGCTCTCTCCAGATGTGACCCCTCACCCTTGGACTTCTCAGCCTCCGTAACTGTAAGAAAGAAATTCCTTTTCTTTATGAATTACTCAGTTTCAGGTATTCTGTTATAATCCAACATAAAATGGACTAATACAACTGTACTTGACTTTAGGTACATTTCTTCACCTCCTAGAGCCTTACCTGTGAAGTGCTTATCTCAAAGGATGATAATTAAATAAGAAAGCAAAAAGCCTAGGACAGAACTTAACACAGAACTTTCAATGGGTGGGAGCCATTGTCATTGCTACCATTAGGATCATCATCATCCTTGAGGACAAAGGTGCTGTCTTACTTCCTGCCTTCCCTAGCCCATCCAGCTCAGAGCGCTTTAGTAACTGACTGAACAAGGATGGGGGAATAAGTGGAAGGTGGATGTCAGAGGTGTAACCTAGGGCCTCTTGTATACTTGGAGCTCTATCCCTGCTCCTTCAGTCACCATCAGCACTTGGCAGATAACTTGAATCTACTCGTCATTACCTTGTTCAAAGTTTCCATCACTTCTTCTTTTTTATGGTGCTTGTAAACCTTTGCCAGCAAAAGTAAGCACTTAACATCATTTATCATGGGTGGGATTTCATTCCCTGCTAAATGGAAACTCAAATTAGTGTTTGCTGGCCCCTGAGAAGCTGGGTTGATGGGGAGGGCTGGGTTCAGGATTCCAGCTAATGGGGTGGGAGAAGTAAGCCTGTTCCAAACGCGAGATGTGTTAGAATGCTGCCTCACCAAAGTCATGCTCCAGTGCCTGCTTCAACACTTTTTCTGCTTTGTTGAACTTCTTTAACTTCAGGAGTAGTTCGGCCAGCTCACAGCACAGAAAGTCCTGTCCTCTAATCTTCTGGGCGGCCTCATAATAATTAATTGCCTTAGTGCAAACAAGAAATATTAGCCTCTGGTCTGGTTTGGCACTTGAGTGCCTGACACCATGTTTTCCAGTGCACCCCTTCAGAACATAGAAGCCTGAGGTAAAAAGGCTTTCCCGACAGGTGTGGGGCAAACACCTTAGCTTGAGAGGTGTTGGGGTGGTGGAGAGATGCTGAGCTCTCCCTTCGGCAGTTCAGTCAGCGGGGTGCTGGAGTGGAAACTCAGCCACTCTCCTCCCATCTTTCAGGGAGGGTTGGGGGAGGATACACTTGCAAAGCCTCCTACTTATGCACCCTCCTCCGCCTTCCCTGCTGGGCTGGTTCTCCCCACTCCTTCACACCCCAGCCCAGCCTGACCTTGGTGTACTGGTGGGTCTTCACATAAGCTTGTCCCATCCTGCTGGCCAGGGAGGCATCATGCGGGTTCTTTCTACAGACTTTGTCATAGACCTCCAGGGCCTTCTCGGGCTGGTGGGGAAAGTGTCCAGGGGTTCTTTTCCATCTTTCCCACTAAGAAGTGAGACTGGGGGGCCATTTGGCAAGGCTGTGAGGTCCCCTCACTCACCTCCTGAATTTCCATGAAAGCATCACCCAGTAGCAGGCTGGTGTGGGGGCCAGGCAGATTTTCACAGAGTTCACTGAAAGAGTAACCAAAAGCTTATCTGAGGTCCGTGCACCCCCATATTCCTGAAGTCATTATTTCCCACTGATTCTGGCTGACTTCCTTCATCAACCAATACTTATAGACAGCCCACTGTACACAGGACACTGAGATAGCTACTTTGGTCAGGTTCTCCTCATCTGTCATCTGGCCATGGCCAGGACCTCTGCCCATTTATCTCACTCTGCCCCCACCTCTCCAGACCCCCTCCACAAGGCAGCCTCACCGCTCTTTCTGAAACTCCAAGCCGACAGTACCTCACTACTCTTCATTGGTTTCCTACTGCTGGATAGCTTCCCATGCTCCCAACACCCCAAATCCCACCTGAAATTGCCTAGATGGAGTTTTGCATGAAGAAAAGGGCCAAGAAGGCATCCTTGAGGTTCCAGCGCCAAACCTTACAGAGACAGTGGCTTGGGGCTTCAGAGGGTCTGCCCTGGGAGGCAGGCCCACAGCCTCCCACCAGAATGTATGCCGCAGAAGGGGTGCACCAAGACAGGGTGGGGTAGCAAGTAGGGCTCAGGGCCAGTTCAATTCTGTGTCCTCAGAACCCATCCACAAGCAGGGCTTTCTGGCCTATCATGTTCAAGAGCCAACCCATGGAAAATTCCATACGTCCATCAAGAAATTCCATACGTCCTAGTTGGAGTCTTACTCCGTCATCCAGGCTGGAGTGCAATAGCACACTCATGGCCACTGCAGCCTCAGCCTGGTGGGCTCAGGTGGTCCTTCTGCCTCAGCCTTCCAAGTAGCTGGAACCACAGGCATGTACCATCATGACCAGCTAATTTTTTTATTTATTGTAGAGACGAGGTCCTGCCAAATTGCCCAGGCTGGTCTCGAACCCATGTTCAGGCAATCCTCTTGGCCTCCCAAAGTGCTGGGGTTATAGGCATGAGCCACCTCAACCGGCTCATCAAATATATTCTTAGGACACATTCTAGAGACCCAGGTTGAAGAACTATAATTTGAAGGAAACACTCCCTGAGATCCTGTCAGAGAAACCATCACCTCGCTGCCTGGGGGGCTTACTGGTAGCATCCGATGTAGAGGCGGATGTCTTTACGGGTCTGCAGGTAGATGCTGGCCATCTTCTCCATGGCCTCTGTGTAGCAGGGCTGCTTGGGCGTGATGCTCCGCAGCATGGTCAGCGCCATGTCCACATTGCCCTTGCTCAGGGCCAAGTCCACGTTGGCGATGGTGACTCGAATTTCCTCTGGTGTGCCGCTGAACTCATTGATGGCATCCTGCATGACCTTGGTGGCCTCGTGCTAAAACATGGGAATCAAGCAGACCCTCCACTTGGTGCACACATAAACATTAGGCAGAATTAAAGAGTCTGTCTCCTGATATCCACCCTGGACCTCCAACATGCCCCAGTCCCCAGGAAAGGGAGCAGGGCAGTTCTTACCAGCTCCCCATTCAACCGGAGAGCGTCTACCAGTTCCAGTAAGATGGATGCCCGCTCAGTGGGCCGCACAGAGGGCCCGTGGAACTTCTTGCTTTCTTCCTTCTTTAGAGTTGGCGATTTTATGACCATTTTCAGCGTCTTTATGGCCTCTGGGTAGTTCCCCGCCTTGTTGAGGGCCCTGGCCTTGATGAAGTGGTAGAGGGGGAGATCTCGGACCTAGGAGGAGCACAGCAGTGTGCTGGGCTCCAGTTCACCACTGCTGTAGCTGCTGCTCTCAGCTTTCAGGCTGGAGAAAGCCACGGGAGCCCTTTGGACCCACCCTGCCTTTGGACTAGCAGAAAGGTCTGTGGGACACAGATAGCCCCTGGGGCTACTCTCCCAAGGCTAATGGGGGCTGCGGTTAGCTAGGCTTTGAGATGCTGAGCAGGTGACAGGGCACCCACCTGGAAGTTGTGGCTCACTCCCACCTCTAAGCAGTGAAAGCACATGGCAATGTTGCCCTGAACCAAGTAGATCTGGGACATGAGGAGGTGGGCGTCCACGGAGGTGGGGTCCAGCTCCAGGCAACGCAGCAGGGCACTCTGGGCTTTCTCTAGCTCTCCTAGAAATAATACACAAACCTCTACATTCTGGACTCCTGGGGGACTCCTGAGACCCAATATGTATAGGCAGGATAAATTTTGCATGTCCTGTTGTTCAGAACTCTCCAAGCTGGGTATTTTACCCAGTTCTGCTCTGCTTCACTCAGAGTTCCTTTCTCAAATTAAAATGACACGGTTTGTGCCTTGACCCAGACAAAATCCAGGAAACTCAAAGCTCAGTGGAACACCCTCCTTGTCTCTGCAGCCCTCAAGGAAACAGCCAAGTCACTTCACTGCTGCATCTGGAAGCTCAGGGGAACATGCAAGTCTCAATTCCCACACCTAAGAGCAGAACAACACCTAATAATAACAGCAACTGCAATAGCCACAATTTATGCCACACCGGCTCTATGTTCAACACTTGCAGAGCACTTTAGAAAGTCTGATTTAATATCTGTCCTGTCCTGCAAGGTTGGTATTATTATTCTTGTCCTTTAGATGAGGGACCTCGGGCTCCAGTGATGTAAGCCACTTAGCTTGGAAGGAACATGGTCGGCATTTAAATCCAGGCCTGTCAGGCCCCTGAGCCTCAGCTCTGAATGTCCTGGCACTAGAGGCTGAGGGCCTCCCCACAGCCGGACTTGCGCTTACAGGGCAGTCGTGGCAGCCCAGGTGCGGGGAGGGGTGAGGTGGGAGGGTGTCCTCCCTCTGCAGCCAGGTGCATCAGCAGCTCCCGCTTGAAGTTCATACCCTGGTGGGCAGGGAGTATCTGCTTCTGGGTCCCAAGCTCCCTGCTCCTTCCCTGTGTGCTGTGGAAATGTGAAGTGGTCACTATGGCAACCTAAGCAGCTGGAGACCTTGCTTTGGCCCCAAACCTGTTGGCAGCTGCCAGCGCCCCAGGGGAGTCCTCCCACCCTGGCCTTGTACTTGGGAGTCCTTGAAGCTGTAGGTAAACTTGGCACCCAGATGAACACAGAGAGGACCAAGCATGAAGATGGGACAGCTTTCAGCAGAGTGCAACCCACATCATGTAGAGGACAGATAAACAAAGGACAGATAAATGGAATACAGATAAATGGCCACAGTATTCTGAATCCTTTGGATGCCCCAGGACACCAGAGACTGGCCTGGTTTCAGGTAGACAGAATAGGGTGAAAGGCTGCCAAGAGACAGTCCTTCAGAAGGACAACAGGGTACCCACGAAGGGCTCTCCCTCTCTTTCCGTCTCTCTCCAGAGTCTGGGCCTTTAGATGGGAAGAGGTGGAAGGAACCCTGGTAGCTCCGAAAGCCTAATGGTACAGGGTCTCCCCTCTCCATGAGACTTTTCCTGATACCTTCTAAGAACTGCAACCAAGCCGGGCTCGGTGGCTCAGCCTGTAATCCCGCGCCTTTGGGAGGCTGAGGTGAGTGGATTGCCTGAGCCCGTAAGTTCGAGACCCGCCTGGGCAGCGAGACCACATCTCTACAATAAATCAAAAACTCAGCCGGGCGTGGTAGCGCATGCCTGTAATTCCGGCTACTCGGAAGGCTTAGGCGGAAGGATAGCTGGAGCCCAGCAGGTCGAGGCTGCGGTGGCCGGGAGCGGCCACTGCACTCCAGCCTGGGCGACAGAGTGAGACTCCAACTCAAAAAAAAAAAAAGAACTGCAACCAGGCCGTGTGCAGTGGCTCATGCCCATAATCCCAGTACTTTGGGAGGCCGAGGCGAGAGAGGATTGCCTGAGCCCATGGGATTGAGACCATCCCGGGCAACTTGGTGAGACCTCATCTCTACAATAAATTAAAAAATTAGAAAGGCATAGTGGCGCGCACCTGTAGTTCCAGCTACTTGGAAGGCTGAGGCAGAAGGATTGCCTAGCAGGTCAAGGCTGCAGTGGCTGTGAGAGTGCCACTCGGCGACAGAGTGAGAATGACTCAAAAAAAAATGCAACCATATCACTACCACGTCGTCCCTGATTTAGTTTCCTCTGTAGCATTATGGAGTTCTAACAAACAATACAAGGCTTAGTTTGTCCGTTTCCCCTTACTAAAATGCAAGCTCCAAAAAGAATCTTTGCCTGTTTTGAGTACTACTATACCCCAGAAATTCAGTACCTGCACAGACCAAGCAAGTGATCAGCAAAGATCTGGGTGGGAGAGACCCCTGCTGGTGACAAAGGTCAGGAGGACTAGTGGGGGATTGGAGGCTGGAAGGAGTGGCAGGCTCGGTGAGTGTGAATGTGTGCATATGTATCTGTGTATATGTGTGTGTGTGTGTGTGTGTGTGTGTGTGTGTATGCATGTATATGTGTGAAGTATCCTAGGCAGGAAGCCTGAGGACACAAGCCTGGTGGCAGAAGCCCCCTCGGGTGTCTGAACGGATGAAGAGTTGTGAGAAGATGCAAGGTCCCACCTGGCTGCCAGGACCCACTGGCTCACCTGAGAGATACTTGACCTGAGCCATCACATACAGAGGGTCCGTCAGAGCTGGTGCTACTTTGACTACAAGATGCAAGATCATGGCGACTTGTTTAAGAAGTGGAGACAGGATCTGGCCTGGTAACCGGGGCTGTAAGAACACAGGGAGCTGGCTGTGGATTATTTGATCGATTCTAAGAAAGATGCCCAGAGTTCTCAGAAAACACTCTCAGTGAGGGAATCTGACTTTATTTCACACTTATTTATCGTTCACTCTGTACCATCTAGGGCTAGAGCATGAACTCTGGAGAATGGGGACTTTGTTTTGTTCACTGTTGTGGCCCCAGTACCTAGAAGTGTGTCTGGCATGTAGTCATGCACTCCATAAATATTTGTTGAGTGACTCATTACAAGGCACTGGGGTGATATTAAGATGTGTAAAAATATTATCCTCACCCACAAGGAATCTTGGCTGGCTGGAAAAGCAGAACAAACAAGTAAAGACTAACATACTTCTTAGGAGACTTCTGGGGAAAGAGAGCCAAGTTCTTGTCTAAGATAAAGGCAGGGCATGGGCCAGTACCCTGCTCCTCCAAGTATGCTTTCTGGACCAGCAACCTCAGCATCACCTGGGAGCCTGTCAGAAATGCAAGGCTTTGGGCCCCATCTATGGAGCAGAATCTGCACTGGAACACCCTCCCAGGCAATCCGTGGGCCACATGTCCAAGTTTGAAAAGTGCTGGGCTCTCCGACTGCCCACGGCTCAGACTGACCAAGTAAGGCCCCTGCCACTGTCTGTTGGTTCTGTACTCCAGAACCCCGCCATGGAGATGGGCCTTTCCCTAACCTGCTTGGGGCAGAAGAGCAAGAACTCCAGGACAATGTAGACCAGGAAGTAGGGGTCCAGCTTTTCAAAGTACTCCAAGCCCAGGGGGAGGCCCTGCATGCCAGAGAAGTGAAGCTCCACTGCTTTCTGCAGCAACGCCGTGACCTCTTGCTCTCCTTTGTTCTTCCTGGATGCCAGAAGAGCTTGGAGAAAAACCAGCACCTGCGGAAGAGAGGCGTGAGCCTCATAGCCGGTGCCAGTCTGCGCAGGCAAGGGCAAGGTGAAGGTCTGGGCCATCTTAGCTGCTTTCTATTGGGGTGGGAGAAGGGCAGGAAACACGACCCTGGAGCAACCTGTATCCCCAAAGAGCTCTGACCTCAGACCTCCCAAGGGACTGTTGCACCTCCTTCAGGAATTCCAGCTGTTGCTCAGCCTCCTCCAGGTGGCCTTCTAAGATCTGGCACCAGATGATTCCTGTAGGTGGGACAGAGCAAAGATGAGTAGCCAGTTCCAAAGCAGGACCTGTGGCCCATCAGGTCAAGAAGCATGGATGAGAGGTTGAGAAGTGGAAGGAAGGTGTCACAGGGCAGGGGATCTTCTCCAACATCTTTACAAACTGTAATACCAGCCCATTGGAAGGCTGAGGCAGGAAGATCACTTCACATCAAGAGTTCAAAACCAGCCTGGGCAGCAAAGTGAGACTCCTGTCTCTAAAAAAACAAAACAAAAAACAATATACAGACACGGTGGTGTGTCCCTGTAATCTCAGCTATTCAGGAGGCTGAAGTGGGAGGATCCCTTGATTCCAGGAGTTTGAGGCTGCAGTGAGCTATGACAGGGCCACTGTTCCCCAACCTGGAGTGACAGAGTGAGACCCTGTCTCTAAAAAACTAAAATAAAATAACATAGATAAGGTCAACTTGCCCTTCAAAGGTATCTGAATTTATATTACCGCCAATAATTTAAAACTGTCCTTTTTCTACAACCTCACAGACACACTTTAATCTTTGTAGTCTGGAAAGTGAAAAGCAACTAGTTTTAATTCACATTTTTGTAATCGCTGGGGAGAATGAACATCTTTTCATATTTTCAATAGTTTTTTCTACTGTGAATTTTCTGTTCACAGCCGGCCTGATTTTTTGGGGAAGGATTTTTTTTTCCTCTCTATATATTAAGATTATTAACCCTTTGTTGCAGATGTTTTCAATTAGTTTGCCAATTATGTTTTTTGTTTTTTTTTTTTACTATTTTTACAATAACTTTTGCCATTTAATAATTTTAAATTTTTATGTAGTCAATAGGTAAAATATTTTCCTTTGCAGCTTCTGAGTTTGGAATTAGGCTTAGAACCCCCAGAAAACCCCAAGTCCTATTTCATTTTTTATGTTTAAATTCTTTTCTTTTCTTTTTTTTTTTGAGTTTGAGTCTCATTCTGTCACCCAGACTGGAGTGAAGTTGCACGCTCACGGCTACCATAGCCTCGACCTGCTGAGTTCAGGCGATCCTTCCACCTCAGCCTTCCAAGTAGCTGGAATCACAGGCGTGCACTACCATGCCCTGCTATTTTTTTTTATTTATTGTAGAGACAAGGTCTCACCAAGTTGTCCTGCTGGTCTTGAACTCCTGGGCTCAGGCAATCCTCTCACCTCGGCCTCCCAAAGTGCTGGGATTACAGGATTGAGCCATTGTGCTTGGCCTGACGCATTACCTTTTAAAACTGTCTTTCATTATTTTCACAGGATTGGTGGATGGAGAAGAAGTATAGATCTGAAGGGATCAACCTGACACACTGAATCAGAAGTCAAGATCAATTATGCTGACAACTGTGCTATACAGATGGGGAGACTGGAGTTTAGGAAGAACTGATGCCTCCAGACACACAGCTCCTGAGAGTCAGGGCAAGAGACGGCCTGCCAGCCGGGCACAATAGCTCACACCTATAATCTCAGCACTTTGGGAAGCTGAGGTGAGAAGATTCCCTGAGCCCAGAGGTTCGAGATAGCCTGGGCAACTTGAGGAGACCTCAACTCTACAATAAATCAAAAAATTACCGGGTGTGGTAGCACATGCCTGTAGTTCCACCTTCTTGGAAGGCTGCGGAGAAAGGATCACGTGAGCCCAGCAGGTCAAAGTTGTGGTGGCCGTGAGCATGCAACAGAGTGAGACTCTGACTTCAAAAAAAAAAAAAAAAAAAGAGGATGGACTGCCTTGAGCACTGGACCAAACAACTTCCTCATCTCAAACTAAACAGTGCCAGTTCAGAATTCACCACATACCATGGAGGTGGGAGCATTTTTTTTTTTAAGTTGGAGTCTCACTCTGTTGCCCAGGTTGGAGTGCAGTGGCACACTCACGGCCACTGCAGCCTTGACCTGCTGGGCTCAGGTGATTCTTCTGCCTCAGCCTTCCAAGTAGCTGGAACTACAGGCGCATACTACCATGCCTGGCTAATTTTTTTATTTATGTAGAGATGAGGTCTTACCAAGTTGTCCAGGCTGGTCTCGAACCCCTGAGCTCAGGCAATCCTTTCACCTCAGCCTCCCAAACTGCTAGAATTACAGGAGTGAGCCACTGCGCCTGGCCTGAGGTACAGGCTTAAAAAAAAAGTGTAAAATGAAAAGGGAGCTCTAGAAAACTCATTTGAAGCTGGGCTCGGTGGCTCAGCCTGTAATCCCGCACCTTTGGGAGGCTGAGGTGAGTGAATTGCCTGAGCTCGCAGGTTCAAGACCTGCCTGGGCAGCGAGACCTCATCTCTACAATAAATCAAAAAATCAGCCAGGCGTGGTAGCGCATGCCTGTAGATTCCAGCTACTCAGAAGGCTGAGGCGGAAGGATCGCCGGAGCCCAGCAGGTCAAGGCTGCGGTGGCCGGGAGCGGCCACTGCACTCCAGTCTGGGTGACAGAGTGAGACTCCAACTCAAAAAAAATTAAAAAAAAAAAAAAAAGAAAACTCATTTGACATTTATACAAAGGATTTTAAAAAAACATCTGGATAGGTGGGAAGTAAAACTCTCAAAACTCCTCTTTCTGGTGGTCTTTCAGCTCGGAGACCTGCAGAGGGTGGGTCTACAGAGGCAAGGGTTGAGAGATTCTGGGGAAGGGGGTGAGAAGGACTGTTTCCCAACACTGGCCTGTTGGGCCTGAGAAGGGGCAGGGCCTGCCAAGTGTATTGTTTAGGCTGTCAGTGTTTCAGGGCAGTCAGAGTGTGCACATAGGAGGTCTGCTGGAGAGCAAAGTGCCTTTCATCACACTCCGAGTATTCCGTGCCTCTTATATCTATACTCGTAGATTCCCAGAAAGGCTCCAAACATACACTGCACTGCCAAACTCACCCCCCCCAGGGGAATACTCCCCACAGCCTCTCTTCTGGATGTGTGGAGGCTGCTGGGCTTGGCTTCCAACAGCTATCCTCCCATCCCACCCCTTTTCTCCCATTCCCCAAACCCTGCCCAGCCTGCACAGACCTGTCAAAGCAACCATGCCACCCTTGTCCAGTTTCATGGCCTCTGAGTACCACAGCGAGGCCTCCTTCACTTGGTTCTGCAGGATGAAGAGATAGCCCAGTTCTGTGGCCATGTGGGCATGGGAGGGTTTAGCCATGAAGGTGCGCTCCATGAAGCTACACACCAGCTGTAGAATCGCCTGATGCCTCCCACACTGCAAGAAACAGGCATGCGGGAATGGGGAGACCAGTTAGTCCAGTCTGCCTGTGGTAGGCCATGTCAGAAACGGGGGACACTTTGACATTGTTGGGTAGGCTCAGGATAGCCTGAGAGGTACACTGTGTCTAGGCAGCTGGGTCTTTGGAACTATATAACTCACTAAGAACCTCCTGCTGGCCATGTCCGTGAAACCTGCCTCAGCCACAGGGTCCTCTGAGGGACCTATTCCCTGTCTGGCTACAGTAATTGGTCCAAGGAGCCAAGAGGTTTTCAAAAATTAAGAGAAGCTCTTTGTGTCTAGTGATGAGAAGTGGCCCCAAAGGCTGCCATCAGTCATGTTCCCTACCATGTGTAGAAAGCAAGACAGAATCAGAGGCACAAATGGAGGGAGAAATGGTGTCCTGGTGGCATGCACCTCCACAGTTCTAGTGCCTGAGTCCCCAGAGCCGGCCTTGTTCTTTTTTTTTTTGAGTTGGAGTCTCACTCTGTCGCCCAGACTGGAGTGCAGTGGCCGCTCTCGGCCACTGCAGCCTCGACCTGCTGGGCTCCGGCGATCCTTCCACCTCAGCCTTCCAAGTAGCCGGAATTACAGGCATGCGCTACCACGCCCGGCTGATTTTTGATTTATTGTAGAGATGAGGTCTTGTTGCCCAGGCGGGTCTCGAACCCGCGGGCTCAGGCAATCCACTCACCTCAGCCTCCCAAAGGCGCGGGATTACAGGCTGAGCCACCGAGCCCGGCTTGACCTTGTTCTTAAGGCAATTACTTCTTGTAGATCTTGCTTTGAGGCTGAAAGGTCTGAAATAGACACAGATTCTTTGGCGAGCTGGTTTATTTGGACCTTCCCTGATGTTGGAGAGGCCTACGAAAAAGAATATGGGAGCTGGGCACCCTGGCCCAGAGCTGGGCGTGGCTCTGCTGCACCACAGCTTAATACCCGCTCCATTCCCCAAGTAAGGCATTGCCCACTGAAAGTCCTTTCACACTTCATTTCCCTTATCTCCACAGCACGTCTGAGGGGCACCTGGGCCAAGGATGTAGAGCTCACATGTCAGTTATTGGCCAGAGGCAGGTAAGGGCTACGTGGTGTGGGCCCCCAGCCTGAGAGGTCAAGTTTGAGCCGAAGGGGGAGGAGCAGGGTACTCAGCCAGCTTCTAGGGGAGCACAGGCCTCCTCTAAGGAAAGCAGAGAGAAGCACCATTTCAGAAACCAGGAAGAACCTTCTTACCAGTCTGCTAACCACAAGAATTTTTTTAAGATGGAGGCTTGGATTTTGGGGCTCTGTCATCTCAAGTGCCTTAATCAGATTTCTAACGTGATTAGTAGCCTGCAGGGACAAAACAGATAATGTCAACATGCAACATGCAAAGTAAGAGTTGGGCCCTGGTCCTCAACCCTGGCTGCACAGTAGTATCAGCTGGGAGATTTCAAAAACACCCCTGCCCAGGAGCACCCTCCCACCCATGTCCATACCTAGAGATTCATATTTAACTGAATTAGGTGGCTCAGGCATCAGAATTACTTCAAAGGCCCGTAGGTGGAGTTTTCAGGAACATTATTCACTCAGAGCTGGCAGAGCCCCCCTGCCCCTGAGTTTGGAGAGAAGCTGCCCTTTCAGACCCATCAAGCAGAGGCGGGAGCCAGCCCCCACTGTGTCCACACTACAGCCTGCCAAGCCAGCAGCAAACCACCTGTTCTGGCCCAGAACAGGTGAAGCCTCTGCTCCATTTTGACATGAGTCACCGCATCGGTGCCTCTTTGTCATTCTAGTGAGCCCTCCCAGCAACTCTGCAAGTCAGTGTAACCATCCAAACTTTCCAGTACAGCAGAAGAAAGGGCAGAAAGGTTAGGCAATTGGTCTGAGGTCACCCGGTCAGCTAGGTAACTGATTCCAAAGCTTGGGTTCTTTCCAAACGACTCTTCTACCCACTCCCTACCCAGGAGCAGGGAATTCTTACTTCCCAGCTGCAAAGAAATGCCAAAGGAGAAAACTGGGTGGCGTGTGTCTACTCTGTTCAATAAGCACAAACAAGATTAGAACAGGGCTGCTGGGTTGGGCAAGCTGAGTCCCAGGGTTTGAGGTAGGAGTGAAGGAAGGGCATTAAATGCTAATTCTGCCCTAGGGATTAACCCACAGGTCAGGCACCAGGAAGCCCTGCCCAGGGCTCTGGAGTCACAGGCAGCTGAGGAGAGGCCTGTTCTCTTGTTCCTACCCAGAGACAGTACTGGTCCTCTTTCAAATATAGACTGCCCTGTCCTCCCCATCCCACAAAACCCACAGCCTCAGAGCTGTGCAGATGGAACCCAAAGCTTCCCCTTCCCACCACGACCCCTTAGAGACTAGATTTGCCGCACTCTCCACAAGGGTAATGTATTTTCTTTATTCAAAAGGCAATACTTTGGTTAAAACACAATCTTTTTTAAAAATAAGAAACTGTCTAGGCATTGAGATCTTATTAAGAATTCTAAGTGTTCCTGACTGCATTTGAGGGCTATGATAGTTTTCTTTGGAAGTGGTTGAGGATCACTTTAGCTCAGGAGGTCTGAGGCTGCAGTGAGCCTTTCTTTGGAAAACTGTAAGGCTTAGGAGCAAGTTTGGGGTCAGGTACTACCTGGCTAACACCTAAGCAATTACAACCATTCCCTAAAAAGGATGGCATTTCTTAAATTCTGAAACACTACCATGACTTCTATTACCAGTTAACGTTGATGGAATTACTATAGCATGCCAGGCACTGTTCCAAACTTTGCCACTTCTCATGGCATTCAGTCCTTATGAGACCCTCACCGCTGTGGAATTATATTCATTTTACACATGAGGAGGCTCCCACACTGCTTAATGGTGCCTCACTCTCAAGTTATACCATCCACAGAACTAGACCAGAGCAGACCTCCTTGGCAGGAAATACGGGGGGGAGTTGAGATCTAGGGGGCACCCGTCAAGGCCTTTGGATGGGGGCCGGGGAATGGGGTGTGAAGGAGTGGTTTATGAGGTATTCCTCCTTGCCTCTCTTTCAAGGCTCCACTTTTGAGTCTTAACAGGACTTACTGTGGTCATGTTTCCTTCTCTTACAAGCTCATACACAGTTAGAATTTGGCAGGCATCAATATTGCTTCCATCTTTTTCTAGGATTCTGAAAGAAGAAGGCACGTGAATTGAGGGTGCTGATAGGCAAGCCGGGTGCAGTGGCTCCTGCCTGTAATCCCAGTCCTTTGGGAGGCTGAGGTGGGAGGATCACTTGAGCCCAGACGTTCAAGATGAGCTTAAGCAACATATCAAGACTTCGTCTCTACAAAAAATAAAAAAATTAGCCGGGTGTGATGGAGCATGCCTGTAGTCCCAGCTACTCAGGAGGCTGAGGTGGAAGGATTGCATGAGCCCAGGAGGTTGAGGCTGCATGCAGTGAGCTGTGATTGTGCCACTGCACTCCAGCCTGGGCAACAGAGTGAGACCCCAACTCAAAACAACAACAACAAAAATAAATGAGAGAGAGAGAAAGATTATCGATAGGCAAGGCCAGGATGGTGTGGTAGCAATTCTGATTGTCTTCTAATATATATTCTCCCCTTTTTCTTTTAATAATAGAACTCCTAAATTAGCTAGTCACTCAGAATACAGACTGTATCTCCCAGCACCTCTTGCAGCCTGGGTGTGACCATGTGACTAAGGTCTGGCCAACAGGTTGTAAGCACGAGTAAAGACGTGCTGTCCAGTTGTGCTCTAGCAGCAAGACTTCCCTCTCTTCCCTTTCCTCCTTCCTGCTGTCTGGAATATGGATGATGTCAGCAACATCCCAGGAAAGGTAGAGCAATAAGCCAGAAGGGTCTGGGGCCCCCCACAGTTAAGCCACCATCCCAGTCCTGAACCACCACCCAAGCTTTCACCTACGAGAGGAATGACCTTTTGTGTTAAGTCGTGTATTTGAGGATGTCTTTGTCATAGAAACCTACATAACCCAACTAACCAGATATGACCATGGTACCATGGTAGGAGGTAGGGGTAGAAGGCACTTAGGGGGCTGTCTCTGATTGTGAGATGGAAAGGAAACCTTGGTTTCAATCACGTGTCATTTTGAAGATACAGTTTCTGATCATACTACGAGGTTTTCAATATTCTGTTTTATAATAGAAAAAATTATATTTTTTAGGCTGGTGAGGGAATGACCTTTTGTTTAATAGAGGGTTACTCTAATTAACATACACAAAATTCCAACATGATTAGGCACAATCAGCACTGAAAGAGTCCTTACTATTTCTGATGATTCTGAGGCCACTGTGAACCTCATACATTTACACATTTTTAAAAAAACTCCAACACACTTTTTTTTTTTTTTGAGTTGGAGTCTCACTCTGTTGCCCAGGCTGGAATGCAGTGGCATGCTCACGGCCATCGCAGCCTTGACTTGCTGGGCTCAGGCAGTCTTTCCAAGTAGCTGGAACTATAGGCGCATGCTACCACACCTGGTTAATTTTTTATTTATCGTAGAGACGAGGTTTTGCCAAGTTGCCCCGGCTGGTCTTGAACCCGCGGGCTCAGGCGATCCATTCGCCTCGGCCTCCCAAAGTGATGGGATTACAGGCTAAGCCACTGAGCCTGGCCCCCAACACACTTTTAAATAACATATGGACTTAAGAAGAATCAGAACGGACATTAGAACATTCTTAGAACCAAATGATACTGAAAATACCATACATCCAAATGTGTCAAATGTGTAGCTACTGCTGACATAACACCTCAAGGAACACCCGTAGACATAAATGTCTATATTCTAAAATGAAATAATAACAGGATAACTCCGAAGGAAGTTGCTGTCAGGAAATGATAAAGAACAGAAGTTAATAAATTAGAAAATAAAGATATGATAGAAAGGATCTACAAAACTTGAAGCTGGTTCTTTAAAAAGACTGATAAGACAGAGAAACTATTTTAATATTGATGAGGAAAAATAATATCAGGGAAGAATAGAGAAACATACCCAGATAGAGCAGTTGTTAAAAAAAACTGTGAGGGAATTCTATGTGCCCCACTAACTGGGAAGCTTCCTCCGTGTGAAGGCGCTTGGGGTCCTGAACTCAACCTGTCAGCGCCAAACACTGTCTCTGCATGTGGGCACAGCAAGGCCAGGGCGAGGAAGGCCACGCACACCCGTGTGTGGCCTTCATCCAGGCACTTCTAGGTAAGCTGTTGGCCCACGGCTAGGCCTCCAAAACAGGCTCTTGCCAAGGCACAGACCAGGTCTACACTGAGAGAGGGAAGCTGAGGGCCCACACAGTCCCTGCCCTGGTGACACCTGCGGACTGGGTAGGGTAGAGTCACTTTTGATTTGCTGCCAGCACCTTGCTATCAGACTGAAATTCCAGTCATCCTCAGAGGAATTAGCATCCCTCCACAGAAAAGGAAGAGATTTGCTTGTGTTCTGTTCTCTTCAGAACTGTGTTGTATATGACCACATAATTCAGTTATAATTCCAAGCAATAACTCATGGGCCATTAACTCTTTTTAGAAAGAAAAAGAGGATAACGTATTTTAGAATTACTGTGATAATAGGAAAACGGTTATTGTTTAAAGAGAGAAGCTTCAGGGATTGAGGAAATGTCCTCAAACAGTCTTCCATCAAATAACCCCTCTTTTTTCAATTACGTTATTGTTTTACAGAGATAGGGGTCTTACTCCATTGCCCAGGCTAGTCTTGAACTCCTGGGCTCAAGTGATCCTCCTGCCTCAGCCTCTCAAAGTGCCAGGATTACAGACATGAGTCACCATGCCTAGCCAAACCTCCTCTTATTAAGCTGTCTTTATTTCTCTTCACAATGCTTCAAGATCACCCCACACTTGGTGCCTGGCTTTCACACATCCCAGTAACTCCTGAGCTTTCTGCTTTCTGGCTTCTGTACCCAGCCAGCTACTAAAAGCCTTCTCTCAACTCACCAGGGACCTTTTCACCTGAAGCTGTTTTGTTTTGTTTTATTTTTTGAGTCAGAGTCTCATTTGCTCAGGCTTGAGTGCAGTGGCACGCTCACGGTCACTGCAGCCTTGACCTGCTGGGCTCAGGCGATCCTTCCGCCTCAGCCTTCCAAATAGCTGGAATTATAGGTGCATGCTACCACATCCGGCTAATTTTTTGATTTATTGTAGAGATGAGGTCTCGCCAAGTTGCCCAGGCTGGTCTCAAACCTGCAGGTTCAGGCAATCCACTTGCCTCGGCCTCCCAAAGTGCTGGGATTACAGGCTGAGTCACTGAGCCCAGCCAGCTTTTGTTAAAGTATATCATACCCACAGTTTTATTTATTTATTTATTTACTTTTATTTGAGTTGGAGGCTCACTCTGTCACCCAGGTTGGAGTGCAGTGGCATTCTCCCGGCCACCGCAGCCTCAACCTGCTGGGCTCAGGCGATCCTTTCGCCTTAGCCTTCCAAGTAGCCAGAACTATAGGCACGTGCCACCACGCCTGGCTAATTATTTTTTTGATTTATTGTAAAGATGAGGTCTCCCCAAGTTGCCTGGGCTGGTCTCAAACCCATGGGCTCAGGAAATTCTCTCACCTCGGCCTCCCAAAGTGCAGATTATAGACATGAGCCACCACAGCTGATCTTACCCACAGTTTTAAAAAACTAAATCTCTCCCTTCACTCCTCAGAGGCAACTGCTTTCCACCCTGTAACTCTTGCTGCCTCGGGCTCTTTTCAGTTCCCTTCACATCTTCTAAAAAATATACCTGCACCTAGATTCCTCGAAGGTCCCAGCTCCAGGCCTCATGTTACTGTGGGTGAGTAGTTTGCTTATACCAATCCTCTCTCTTCTCTCCCTCCCATGTAGCCTTGTTCACCATTTCTAACTCTTCTGTTGGCGACGTTCACCTTTATGTCTCATAAGAGGCAGCGTGCATATAATAGCATCCTTGGTTTGGAAAGAAAGGAGGCAGTGCATCCGGGCAGTGGCTCACCTGTATCCCATTTCTACTGTTTGTTCCCAGTTCTGCTGAGCCAAGAACAACCGCATCTTCAGAACAAAGGCTGGCAGGAAGCTTCCTGAGGCCACGGTGATCTGGTTTACCACCTCCAGGGCCTCGGAGTAGCTCTGCTGCATCATGAGATACTTTGCCTGTTGGGAGTGAAGAGCCTCCATCAGTGCCCACGGAGGTGGTGTGGGTGTCGGTGTTTCCAAAAAGACAGGAGGAGAGCCTGACACATGGGCATTGCGAGTCCTCAGCAGAGTCAGGGAGTACTTGGGCCCTGATTCAGGGCAGCAGCCCCTCAGCCCCGGGGGAAGCAGCCATCCCTCAGAGTGACAAACCAAGGTTCACAACTGTCTTGGGGTCTTTGACAGGCAGGGCAGGGTCTCCAGGGAGACAACTGAGCCCCGAGCTTGGGAAACTCAGCAGGCCTGAGACAGAACAAGGCCATGTGAGGCCCACCCTGAGGGGCAGAGCTGGGGTCACTGGACACTTTCCAATTCCACAAATTGCCTATTCATTTCCTGTGCGCTTTCCTGAATGTCATCACCGAAACTGCTCACTGAGGTCCAGTTTAGCAACTCTGAGTCAGTTAGGGTTTGTGGGCAACTCCTTCCACAGCAAGGCCGTGGAGGTATTTTTTGGTTTTTCCTGTCAAGGCCTATTGCACTGGGGTCATGGCCTCTGCAGGCCAGCGCCAGCCACCAGGTTCTCCTGGGAGAGGCATGACACAGGTGCCCCGAGGGCCGAGGGCAATGCTTCAAAGAGACTTATAACTGGCCTCTGAAAGGGTGGCTTACATTAGACCTATAGTAACCCTCTATTCAGAGATGTGTCACTGAAAACAAGTGGATTATCCTAAAGAATGAAGATTTATGTCTACGCGTGTTCACTACAGCACTCTATGTGGACAACTGGAAATAATCCCAGCATCCAAACAATAGGGGATTGGGCTGGTAAATTACATTATGCCCACACAATAGGGGATTGGCTTTATGGAGATGTTCATACTGACATTTGCTTGTGACAAAATATTATGCAAAGAAACTGAATGACAACACGTCCTAGGGTTAACTACAGTCCAACACCGTCTTCCTCCCATGACTGCTGGGTGGACCCCTCCTCAGGGCCAGAATGGCTGGCAGCTGCCACACGCAATATGGTCTGCCTCCTGGATGATAGCCCTTGGTTGAGGAGGACCACTGAGTCCCAGGTCACACCTTTCCCTGGGCAGCCCACATCCAGTGTCTGGTCATCAAGGGGGTATGCCGAAGAGCCGTCCTGGCACCAGAACTTCCTGTGGAGTTGGCTGAGGCCTTTGCTATGACTGTTCACAGCCCACCTCTTCTACCCAAAGGTGCTGGCCCCAAAGGTGTTCCCTGGGGAGTCTTCTAGGATAATCTCAGTTGCTTCTGCTGTCTGGAAAACTGGCTAAGGCATACCTGGACCCAAGCACAGGAAAGAGACCAGAAGACATTGCCTAAAAGTTAACATGAGTTGCTTGGGAGCAGCAGGACTGAGGTTGCCACTGAAATTCATCTTTTGACTTATTGAGAGGACAGGAAAGCTCCCACAGTGGGAGGGGACCCAAAAGGGTTGCCCATCCTTTGACTTTTTTAGACTTCTGGTTTTTTTTTTAAATGAGTATGTATTCATTTTATAAGAAAATTATACACAAACAGAAGAGGATAAGAGGATAGTTTTTCTTTCAAAGATTGGTTCAATGAGAAAAAAGGAACTTAGTTTAAATTAAGATCAGAAAATACAAAACAAATAAAATACATAACTCCCTTCTCTATGGCCAGCTAACAACTCAACAGGTGGGAAGAGGTAAAATGAGAAAAGTGCAAGAAAAGCAGAAAGGGAGAAAAAGGATGGTGAGCAAAACTAACAAAGAGGCCAGGAGAGAAAGCCTAAGAGGATGAAGGAAGAACAGACCCCAAGAAGACCCCTGTGCAGAAAGAAATGGAAACTCGGGTCAAGCAGGAAGGAGTGTGAGAAGTGGAGTGACCTGGGCTGTGGGACCCTGGGCTGGTTGCTGATCCTCTCTGAGCCTCAGCTCTCATCTACAGATGAGGCACCTGGAGACTAAGGATCTGGCCTGGGGTCACCTGGTGGGTCTCTGGCTCCAGGCACCTAGCCAGGGAAACTCCCACCTCTCCCCACTGCCCCACCTTTCCCATCAGCCCCAGCACATCTTTGGTGTCCTGAATTCCTTGCTCCAGGTACTTTATGGCTTTCTTCACAGTGTGGGGCTTGTCTGAGGTGAGGTCCATCCAGCCTTTGAGCACATAGCCCTGGAAAGAGAACAAGATGGAAGATGAAGCCCTAGGTCCTGCACTGCCTTGATCTAGCCTACCCGTGTCCCACCCTAGAGCTCAAGTCCCCACCAGGAACAGCCACCAGTAGATCTGTGGCAGCCTGCTCCCTCTCGTGGCCAGGTCTCCCAGTGTCCTTTCCTGGAGTGTCCTGCCCAGCGCCTCCCCAACACTCGAACCAAATCTCTTCACCTACTGAGCAACTGACCACTCATCCTTACAGCTCCACCTAGGAGGCCCCCTTCTAGCCCTGTGCCCACAGTTCTCCATGACCCTTATGGAGGCACACTCGCTCGTCCTCACACTGCCTATTTGCTGTACACTGAGGTCAGGAGCTAACATAAGGCCCTGGGCAAAGTCACTCTTGATCTCTCCACTCCTCAGGCCAGCATGGGGCCTAGACCTGGGTGGGAAGCCTGGAAATGCCCTCTGAGTGGGGAAGCAAGAGCTGCTCTGAGCTTGGAGACCTTGCTGGTCCCATGGTAGCCTTTACCCAGCTTTCCTGGCAGGCAGTCAGGGACAGGCCTGGGAAGTGGAACTGGAGGGGCACTTGGAAGACCCCAGCCCTGAGGCATCCCTCAATGGCCTAGACCAGGGCTCCTCTTTTTCTATTATAGATCTCTTTAAAAGTCTCTCTTTTTTTTTGAGTGAAGGTCTCACTCTGTCACTCAGGCTGGAGTGCAGTAACATGACCACAAGTCAACACAGCCTCTAACTCCTGGCTCAGGCAATCCTTCCACCTAAGCCTTCCGAGTACCTGGGACTACAGGTGTGTGTCACCATGCCGATTTTAATTATTATAATTTTTTTTATTATTATTATTTTTTATAGAGATAAGGGCTCACTATGTTGCCCAGGATGGTCTTTAACTCCTGGGTTCAAGCAATCCTCTTGCCTTGGCCTCCCAAAGTACAGGGATAACAGGCATGAGCCACCATACCTGGCCCTAGTCTTTTTAGATTTTTTTTCCAATCAATCTCTTTCCCTTGAACAAATATTAATAAACAAGATATACTGAATCTTTGTATTGTATACTGTAGATATATCTGTGTCTTCTACATAAAGAATAAGATTTTTTTTCTTCTTTCCCCAGAACCAATTTTTACACCCTGAAAATTGATCTCAGCCCTGCTGAGAGGGTGTAGCCTAGACTGAGGCTCCACAGTCCACACCAGTACAAATACACTGCATATAAGACACAGGGTATGAGCCACCACGCATCCCCACAGAGCATGACCGGGAGAGACTGACCCAGTGTGGCCAGCTCATCTGGATTTCCAAAGGAACCAGGAAATCTGGACTTTAAAGCAAAAAAACTTCTGATTTCTAAATGCAGCAACTTTTAAAAGATTTTTAAAAAATATAGTGCAGGCCACAGGAAACCTATCTAGAGCCGAGGCTCAGTGGACAAATGTGTAACCTCTGCTAAGTCCTGAGACGATGTGGGTAGGGCACCAGTGAGACTGAGAGTTTTGTCAGTGTCTGGGTGTGGCCTTCCCCCAGTTTCTGGGCCCCTTGTGGGAATCATGGACTGCCCTGCTACCATATGTTTGGACAACACTTTCTTCAGCTATTGCTTCATGAGGACTGGGGTGGGTACCTCTCGGAAGCTTCTGAAGACTTTCAGCATGTGGTCAGTGTACTCCTTGGCCTTGTCATGGCAGCCTGTGAGCCAGAGGAACAGGCCAGCATAATACAGGGCAGTCCTACTGGCAGTCTTGCGTATTTCCTTCAGGCTGCACTCTAGCTCCCGAATTGCTTCTCGGTCTATAAATCCAGGAGGGAAGGAAAAGTTAGGATGAATTAGGATGAGGGGGTCTGCCTAGCTCTGCATGGCCACCAAGGGCCCAGGGCACTACCTCTAGACACTGAGAGTCTCCAGCAACACATGCAACAGACTGCGTGCCAGTCTAGGACCTAATGACCAGCAATACCTGCCCCTGACATGCCACAGGGGCTGCTTAAGCCCGGACTCAGGTTTGCTGTCTGAGATGGTCTTTTCTCCTCTGTGCCCAGCAGTGTGCTAAGCATACAGACCAAACTTTGATCCTCTGCCTCGGGCCCATAACTCATTTTGAGTGGGAAAATAGTAGCATGTATTCGGTCTTAGACCCTTTCTCTAACTCTAGAAAGATGGAAATTAGGGGTAGATTTATATTGATTTGATTCTTCTGAGAAGATCTCAGCAAGGAAAGAAGAATATCTCCCTAGCTCTTGAGATCTGGAAGAAGGAGCCCTCCCCTGTCATGCTGCCTGCTCCCCCACCATTGGGCCAAGGCATGAAGTCTTCCTTGAGGCCTCCAGGGGGAAGAGAGCAGCAGTCACTCCTCACTGGCCAGCAGCATCTGCAGAGCCACCAGTACTCACACCTTCCACAGTCCTTGAAGGGCTGTATCTCTGGAGTGAGGCTCTCTTTCCCTTGCTGGGGCAGGCTTGGCTGAGCATGGTGACACTCACCGATGACTTCACAAGATTTGTGAGCCAAAATGAGGGCTATGGTGGAGCACAAGGACACGTCTGGGTGACATCGGATGCTCTCCAGGTCACTGATGGCATCCTGGGTGCGCTCTGCAATGAGAGTTCATGTGCTCATACTTGGCTCAGGTTCCAGCCTAGAGGCCAGGAGTCTCTAGCAGATATATGGGAGCCCTCTCAGGGCTGTCCTATGGCTTGGCACCACCTGGCTCCACCCAGAATCAGAGGACTAGCTGGTCTGAAAGGTCCCTAGTGGCCTGAGTTATCTGAAGACTGAGTCTCCTGAAAAAGTTGCTGGCACCATGGTCCAGGGGCTGGATGTTTTAGAGCTGGGAGGTGTACCTGTGAGCACTTGTGGGGATACCTGTGAGTCTGGGACAGTAGGCTGGGTCAGTCCTGAAAAAGCACCTCAGGCAGGGCTCCAGAGACAGTGCTCAAGAGTCCCAATTACATTTATCCCTCCATGTCCCCTGTCACCAGCCATGGCTGCTCAGCCAGCCCTCAGACCAGGACCATCTCCTGAATGTCAGTCAGTCAGTACCTGCATGGCCCCACTCCTCTCCCTGCACCTGGACCATACCTGCTTGTACCCACACCTACCCCTTCCTCCTCCTTTTCCTGCACTACCTGCACTCAGCTTCTGAGCCTGGAGTTAGCTCAAGAGTCATGCAGCCATCTCTCCAAACATTCACTTTACAGTTAGGGAACTGAGGTGCAGAGAAGGGATAGTGAGCACTCTGAGGTCTCTAAAGTCAACTAGATGTGGATTACATCAGCTTTTGTGGATTAACCTGGGAATCCAGTCACTGAATGTAGGGCTGTTTCTGGGGGAACATCACTAGGCTGTAAGTAGGCAACCAGGTAGATGGAGCCAGAGTGTTAGGGCGGGCTGGTACCTGGGGTCAGAAGACCAAAACTGCTAGGTCCTTACCTTCCATGAGGACTCCATAGGCTTTAAAGAACTGCAACACAGGGTCATTGCTGAATTTCCTCAGGCCCACAGCTGCAGCCTGCTGCATATGGTGGAAGTACTTTTCCTGGCTATAGTAAATGATCTCAGCCTGCATGGAGGAAGATACAGTTGCAACAGCCCAGTCCCTTTTCTCTGTTTTGCCCCAGGTGAGAGGAGACTCGCTCCCTTCCCCATACCCTGCTCCTCACTTCTGCAAAGGGAAGAGAAAGAGGGAACTCTCAGGCCCCACCCTGTCCCTTAGCAGTCTTGGGAACAGCTCCATTGCAGTTTCCCCAGAAAGGAGTTTGGAGGTGTTTTTTAGGGGATTACCAACACATCCAAATATGATGGGGGAATTCAACTCAGACTTTATCTTAGGAAGGGAATAAGAGGAAAAAGTGAGGACCAGTAAAATAAAAATTATAACAACTGTAGTTACAAGTTATTGTGGGCTAACCAATTGTTGAGAACCCTCATCAAGGGCTTTATATTAATTATCTTATGCATGATCCTCTCTGTATCTTTCAAAATTAAGGAAGCTTAAGCCCGTGGAGACTATGGCTTGACAAAGGTCATGCTGCAATAGGGGCTGAGATTTTAAAGCTAAGGCTCATTTCCCCTAAGGTTTGTGGGTGCCAGGTTGGGGACAGATGTGGCTGGACTGTAAACAGCCTTGTGGGCCACATAAAAGGGCTCAGACACCATCCTAAAGGTAACAGAAAGCAGTTGGAATGGTTTTAAGGAGAGGGTCGTATTTCGATGATATGTTTTTGCAAAAACTGCCCAGGCTGCTGTGGTGTGTGATGCTGGTGGCAGGGTAGGGGCTGCAGAAGACAGCCAACCAGAGGAACCAGATGGGAGAAAGGCAATTGCCCAGGTAAGAGGTGGCAGAGGTCCTGGGCTAGGGGACAAAAAGAAGTGGGTGAACCCAGGAGATATTTATGAGCTGACACTTCTTGTTGGTAGGAATGGAAGATGGGTATGGGGAAGAGGTATGAGTTATGCTGGGAGAACAAATAATGGTGCCATCAACTGAGATGGGGTAGGAGGAAGAGGAGCCGGCAGGAGTAGGGTGGGTGGAAAAAGAAGGCATGTTGACAAGATGATGCAGATGGGCTGCGTTGGTTTGGGGGAACTCAGAGGACAGGACTGGAGGGAATACTAATTTGGGGTTCAGGATGCACAGAGGGCAGCGGAGACGATGCACTTGCCAGGGAGTGTGAGGCAAGAAAGGACAGGATTTCCTGAGGCAGCTGGGATCAGCGAAGGACGGGCAGAGGGGTGGCAGGAGAGTAGAAGGGTGCGGGGTCACTCGGCCAGGGGCGGAGTGTCCCGACCCGGGCCACGAACCATAAGGAAGGAGCCCTCGTCGTTCATCTCGGGCCGCTTGGAGCCTCGAGTCCGAGTCTGGAGGGGCGGCGCGGGGCCGGGTCCTGAGCCAGGGACCAGGGCACGCCTCTCGAGGCCGGAAGCTGGAGGCTCGAGCGTCCTTGGAAACGGTGTGGCGGGTCGGTTGCTAAGAGCCTCCGCGTCTGGAGAGGGCGGGGCAGTCCTCCCACGTGACCAGGCGCAGGTAATCGAGCACCGATAGAGCTAGCCCAGGCTAGTGGCACGGGGGTTGGCCCGCCTGGTCAGCGAAGCTGTCCTGTACGCGGGTGTCCAGCGAGGCTGCAGCCATGGGGTTGGGTGCCAGCGTCGAGAAGCCCACGGGCGGCGCCGAGGGCTTCCACCTGCACGGGGGGAGGAGCCCCGGCGGCGCCGGTGACCTTGGCTGGACGACCGCAAGCGACTCGCCTATACCTCTGAGCCGCCGGCCGGCTGGCGACTGCACGGGGTCGCGGCCCAGCGTTTCCAAGCCCTGGTGGCGACAGTGCACCCCTACCCGGTGAAAGCCGACTGGGAGGGGCAGCCTAGCGGGACTCCCGGCCCCGGCCAGCCTGAGACTGCAGTCGGGCCTCGCGCCAAGTGACCGCGGTGCGGAAGGCGGGAGCGTTTCCTGGTGGCCGCCCGGAACGGCGCCCTTCCCGGATGGAAGATGCGCCAGCTCCACACGGGACGCGCTCTCGCACCTATCGCACGTCTATGCTCGCCCGCTGTGCGCCGTGCCCCGTGCTGGGCCTGGGGTTCCCGCCTCGGGTCTTACAGTCCACGGGGTCGGGATAAGCAAGGGGACGTCAGCTGCGGGGGAGCCCGTGGGCGCGGTCCCACCCGTCGTGGGGTGGGAGGGGCTTCAGAATCGAGGACCAGTGCGAAACTGCCAGGGAAAGTGAGGACAGTGTGGCTTGGAGAGCGCCGCAGAAGCCTCGGGAGAGCGTTTGCGGCTGGGGAGGTCCCCAGGGTGAAGCACTGCGGAGAGGGCCGGCCAGGCGGGGGCTGAGGATGGTCTTCGGGTGCGACTATAAGGAGGTCCGGAGGAGCAGGCATTGGGAAAGTGAAAACGGAGTGAGGAGAAAGACCTGCGGCCAGATGGAGATTTGAGGTTGAAATTGGTATCTGTGGAGAGGGAGGGGCTGTAATGAAAGTGAAGGGGGCGGGGAAGGGAGAATCCCTGACCCCAGAGTCCAGCGGGAAAGAGGTGCACCCCTTTTCCCTAGTGAAAAGCAGCTGGATGCAGAGATAGGTGTAAACTGGCAAGTCTGACGGTTTTGGTGCCTGGCTGTTGAGTGGTCGCTGTGTTTTGAAGGGGTGGTCTGTTATCAGTTACCACACAGAAGGGCAAAGGAGGTATTTCCAAACAGGAAAACCAGGCTGGCCTTGAGGATTCAGAGTTGACAGGATTTGTGCTTGGTAATGGGCTTTCTCATGGTGAAGCACCAGGCAGAAAATGCATCCAGCCAGGAGAGTCCTCCAAGGACTTAGGGATATTGGCAAGAGGAGGGGTGATGGTGGGAGTGAAGACAGGGGAGGGGCCTGATGGAGCCGGACAGCTTGGAGAGGTCAAGGGATCAGAGGTTGTGATTCACAAAAACAGATGTTCCTGAGCGCGTGCTCTGGCAGGCAAAGTACTAGGCATCAGAGAAAAAGCACTGAAGAGAACAGACATGCTCCCTGTTCTCCTGGGTTCACATTTGGATGGGGTAAGGAGAGAAGGGAGACCACAAAGAAATATGCAGTGGGTGGTAATAATTGCTGGTGAGAAAAAGCAGGTTACAGGGACAAAGAGTGGTAACTGGGTGTTATTTTGGATAGCATGGTCAGGAAAGGCCTCTGCTTAAGTAGCATTTCAACAGACCGCCTTGGAAGGAAGCAAAAAGTGGACGATACAAATATTTAGGGGAATGGTCTTCCAGGCAGAAGGACTAGCAAGGGCAGAGGGCCTCAGATGGGGTGCGCTTGTGTGTTTGAGGAAATGCAAGGAGATGAGGCTGGTGTGTTTGGGTGGTGAAGCTGACAGGAGGAGGAGATGGTAGAGGAAGAGGCCAGACCAGACTGCATATGACCTTGCATGCTGTCCTAATGATTTAGGATTTTATTCTGAGATGTGGAGCCATCTGGAGATTTTAAGTGGAGGAGTGATATGACCTACTTACAACTTTTAAAAATTGAGGCTGGCACAGTGGCTCACACCTGTAATCCCGGCACTTTGGAAGGCCGAGGTGGGAGGATTGCTTGAGATTAGGAGTTTGAGACTAAACTAAGCAGCATAGCGAGACCTTGTCTCTACAAAAAGTAAAAACATTAACTGGGCATGGTGGTGTGTGCCTGTAGTCTGAGCTACTCAGGAGGCCAAGGCAGGAAAGTAGCTGAAGCCCAGGAGTTAGAAGCTGCGGTGAGCTGTGATCATGCCACTGAACGCCAGTCTGGAAGACAGAGTGTGACCGCACTCAAAAAAATAAAAATTGAAGAACAAATATGCTGCATTCTAGAAATACTGGTGTTCCTTCTATGTGCCAGGCACTTTGGAGAAGTCTCTGCCCTCCCAGAGCTTGGAGTAGTGAAGAATTTACCGGGAAAGAGGTCCTTGATTGGGAGGAGGGCTCTGGGCTGGATTTCCTGGGATCAGATTACTGAATTACTGAGTACTTCTCACCTGTAATTTGAGGTCAGGAAAAGGGTTGAATAATAGATAAAGCAGGGGAGGTAGTGCCATGCCCTGGCACCCAGCAAACCAGCCCTTAGTAAATGTAAGCTGTTATCATTGTGGATTCCATTAGGATCCCCAATGGGGGAAACAGGGTGGGATTGTTGTGAAAAGCAGCCCACATTGATGGGAACTGGTTGGAGGAGTGGTAGTTTTTGCAGCTGGGGGTGCAGTGGGCAGCTACACAGATTATTTTAGCGGTGGGATAGTGAGTAGCACCCAGGGATAGGGAAGTAGATGTGGCTAGACAGAGGAAGAGGCCACAGGGAGAGGGTGGGGAGAGGAGGTACTGGGTGGGCTGGAGGAGGCCAAGCCTGGGGGCTGGGGACTGAATCTCTGGAGCTCATTTAATGGTGGAGGGCCGCTTACACACAACCCTGAAATGAGAGCAGGCAGCCACCAGGAGGGAGGGGGCACAGCTTGGAAGTGGCCCTGAATTATTCCTGATTGACTGTCCTGTGGTTTTCAAAAGACCCTGAAAGAATAGAGGACAGGGCACCGAGCTCCCTTGCAGCTAGACCTGGGAGCAGCTTGCTCTCTGGGCCAGCCCGACTAGGCCAGAGCTGACTGCTGGGCTCACTCCTGTGGGGAGCCATGGCAGCTTCTGGAGGTGGGAAGCAAGGATTGACTGGTGATGCTGCCAGAAAGGAGTCCTAATTCCAGGGGCAAACTGACCTTGGTCTGAAAGCTCAGCAGTTTGTCCTCAGCGGCTCTCCGTGAGCTTTCCTTCATTCAGCCTGAGGAATCTAGGACTGGAGGGGCTGGTAGGTAGCAGGAGCCACAGGGCCTCTCCACTAGGAGGTGACAAGTACCTGGTCCCTGTGCCTGTTCCACTAGGCCCTGGCTGATGTCTGCACCAACAGGTCATCAAGCGCCCACAGCCAAAGGCCTGGGGATGTGGGCCCATTGACAGGGGCCAGGACCTTGCGACAGAGGCCGCATTGTTTGAGTAGGACTCTGTAAATGAAGCCTTTGAGATGGGTTCCTGCCATAGCCTGCAAGCCCTGGTTGTTGGGCTTTGGATAAAGCAGTGAGCTGGGTAGCAGGGAGGGGCTAGGAATGCTTCCTGAAAGAGGTGTCTGCATGGGCCTGGAGGCTAGACTGTGAGGCTGTGGGGTAGTCGAGCCACTGAGAAGCTCCTCAGTCCAGAGCTAGGCTACCCAACTCACCAGACTCCCGGGCTCAGACCCAGTCCTTCCCCTGGGATTTGTGCCAGCATCCTCTGCTAGCATGTCTCAGTGGCTCTAGGCACTGGACTGAGCCTGAGTCCGCCAGCTAGGGTCTGGGGTCCCCTGAGAGCTGGCCACAAACTGCTTTTCCCACTCCTCCTTTCTGGGCACAGCCCTGGTTGCATACTTCCTGGGGCCTGCCTGCTTCCATTGCACGTCAGGGCCCATCCTTCTTGTCCAGTCTAAACCTTCCTGGTGTAACCCCTTTTGGCTTTCTAGCCAGCCCCAGCCCAGCCCTCTGGGACAGCATTCCCACAGGCCTGGGCCAGCTTGTCTCCATGCTGTCTCCTGCTAGCTGCCAAGGCTGCCCTGGGCTGTGAGGCATCTCTGAAAGTCCGGTGGATCATGAGCAATCAGGAAAGAGCCATTTTCCTGAGAGGAAAATCTGCACCCAGAAAGGGGGCAAGAAGGGATGGAATGACAATGCCCAGAGCGTTTCATGCCAGGCCTGTGTCCTTGCCGGGACACTGAGAGTGCTGAGGGGGTCTGAAACTGAGGGCGAGGGCTTCCTGGGGAGTCCTGCTGGTGGCCCAGTGACGGTGGCCTCTCTTGTGGGACAGGTGCAGGAGAATTCCCCGGCCCAGCAGGCGGGCCTGGAGCCCTACTTTGACTTCATCATCACCATTGGACATTCACGGCTGGTAAGGCCCCCCCCTCCCTGCCTCTGCTTTGTGTGTGTGTGTCCCCTACACATGCTTCCTGGAGGAGGTGTCTGCATGGGCACGGAAGTCAGACTGTGTGACTGTCCTGCAGGGGACCCCAGTCTGCCCCTGCCTCCCCTTTCTAGGGGAAAGCCCAGCCAAGCCTTTCCTTCCAGGGCCTGACTGTACTCACAGCCTGATCGGGCCCCTTCCCAGCTCTCAGCTCCTGAGCTCAGCTCTCTGGAGTGGAGTGGGGGCAGATGGACCCTTGGAGGTGGCCCCAAGGCCTAACAGGCCTGCTTCCTGGGGCATGAGGGGCATGGGGGCTGTGGCCAAGAGGCAGCTTGGAGTCGGGCAGCCCTGGAGTGCTCTGGAGCCAGGAGGCTTTTTGCTTGCTTTGCCGTGTTTTCTGGCAGGTGGAGGGAGGTTTGGCAGAGCTTGGGCCTGGTGGAAGGTGGGGGTTGCACACTGTAGGCCCAGGCCTGGTCTGTGAACCTGGGCCCAGCCACTGCCCCGTCCCGTCGCCCCACCAGGCCCTGCTGGGGCTGCTGGCCACCAAGACCCTTGCCCCGTCTCAGGCCCAGACTTGTCTGAGGGCTCCAGCCCAGGCATGGGAGGAGCCTGGAGTTAGCCCCGCTGCCCCTGCAGAACAAGGAGAACGACACGCTGAAGGCGCTGCTGAAGGCCAACGTGGAGAAGCCTGTGAAGCTGGAGGTGTTCAACATGAAGACCATGAAGGTGCGCGAGGTGGAGGTGGTACCCAGCAACATGTGGGGCGGCCAGGGCCTGCTGGGTGCCAGCGTGCGCTTCTGCAGCTTCCGCAGGGCCAGCGAGCACGTGTGGCACGTGCTGGTGAGTGTGGGGCAGGGTGGGAGGGGTGCGTAGAAGGCTTGTGGTGTACTGGGCAGGTCTGGGTGTGGACAGCATGTAGGGGCAGCATGTGCAGGAGATAGGTGGGGCCTGAGCCCCAAGTGGGGTGGTCACAGAGGACTCTGAGGGCCAGACCTAGTCTCATGGCAGTGTCCCAGAGAGGGCAGCTCATTAACCCCTGGACAGTGTACCTGCTTCTTGTTAGCCATGTGACTTCAGGCACTTTCTTACCTTCTGTACCTAGGTTATTGATTGGAAAAGTAGGAATACTGTGTACTGGAATGATGGTTATATTGCTGGAATGATGTTGCTTTTATTAGTCTGTCTGTGTCCCTGCCTCTCTGTATGTTCATGTATAAACACACACACTATATATGTGTGCATGTATATACACCCACAGTTACGCCTTGCGTAACAACGTTTTGGTCAGTAACAGACCACATATACCGTGGTGGTCCCATAAGATTATAACACCATCTTTCTTTCTTTCTTTTTTTTTTGAGTTGAGTCTCCATCACCCAGGCTGGAGAGCCGTGGCACACTCACGGTCACTCCAGCATGGACCTGCTGGGCTCTGGTGATCCTTCTGCCTCAGCCTTCCAAGTAGCACTATAGGTGCGTGCTACTGTGCCTGGCTAATTTTTTAATCTGTTGTAGAGACGAGGTCTCACCAGGTTGCCCGGGTTGGTCTCGAACCCGTGGGCTCAGGCAATCCACTCGCCTCAGCCTCCCAAAGTGCTGGGATTACAGGCTGAGCCACCGAGCCCAGCCCCACCTCCCCCCTTTTTTTTGAGTCAGAGTTTTACTTTCGCCCAGGCTGGAATACAGTGGCACACTCAGGGCCACTGCAGCCTCGAACTTCTGGACTCAGTCAATCATTCCGCCTCAGCCTTCCGAGTAGCTGAAACTACAGGCATGTGCCACAACACCTAGCTAATTTTTTAATTTATTATAGAGACAAGGTCTTGCCAGGTTGCCCATGCCGGTCTTGAATCCTTGGGCTCAGGCAGTCCTCTCGCCTCCACTCCCAAAGTGCTGGGATGACAGGCATTAACCACCATGCCCAGCATAACACCACTGTTCTATCGACCTTTTCTCTGTTTAGATACACAGATACCGTTGTGTTTTGATTGCCTACAGTGTTCAGTGCAGTAACGTGCTGTGCTGGTGTGTAGCCCAGGAGCAATAGGCCACACCACACAGCCTAGTGTGCAGTTAGGCGATACCATCAGGCTTGTGTAAGTACACTCTGTGGTGTTTGCACAACCGTGACATTGCCTAATGATGCATTTCTCAGAGCGTATCCCTGCCATTAAGCAACAAGACTGTATATAGTGGTTTTCTGGTGTATTGTTATATGACTAATCCATATCTTAATGACCCTCGGTGACTGAGCTGTCATAGATGATAGTGTCATGCGCACACCTCATGCCTGAGCTCATTCATGGTGTCCATGTTCTCAAACACTCAGTCCTATGGCTTGGTGGAAGGCAGGTACCCTGAGCTGGAAGTCGGCCGATTTGGTGTCTAGCCTCCTCCATTGCCCACTGGCTTCTTGCAGGAGCTGGCCAAGTTTCTCAACTTTTGCAGCCTGCCTGGGTTTGCCCATGAGCGAAATGGGGCTGATGATACAAATTCCTGTGCATTTCCCAGGGAGCCTGGGAGATTGGGAGTGGCGGGGGTTTCCAAGGGAGAAATCGGTCCTTGTCTGTGCCCAGCTTTTCTCACTGCCCTCGCCTCCAACCCTAGGGGCCTTTGGCCACATGCCTGCTGCAGTGGCAGCAGCACAGTTGGGACTTACTATGGCCGGGCTGTGGCTTTCTTTCTTTACATGTGTTTAATCTTAGCAATGCTGTGAGTAGGAACTGTGCATCCTACTTCTGATTGTGGGGAAAACGAGGCTGAGTGGTTCAGTCATGTGTTGAGTCACACGGCTAGCGGCTGGTGGAGCCGGGAGTGGGTGGAGTGCAGGTCGGAGTCTGGAGCCCAGTGCGAGCCGTGCCATGCCATGGTGCTGCCCTCTGCTGGGCAGGCGCAGACCTGGGGGATGTGGGGGATCTGGGCGGCAAGGAGAGGGAGTCTAGGCTGAAAGCCCTGCTTGGGGACTGAGGACAGGTATCTGAACCAGTACCTGGAGAGGCAGCGCCCCCTGCCCCTTCTCCCTGCGGCCTCTTTGGTGGCCTTGAGGCTGCTTGTTTGTGATTCTTTCCCTAGGATGTGGAACCGTCTTCCCCTGCCGCCCTTGCTGGCCTGCGCCCCTACACAGACTACGTGGTTGGCTCTGACCAGATCCTTCAGGAGGTGAGGAGCCCATGGCCTGCCCCTTCCCAGGCCCTCGATGGGGTGTGCAGAGATGGGTGCCATCCATGGGAGGCATGTGGTTTCGCTGAGGCTTCCAGTCGAGCGCAGGCCTCAGGCACCGTGTGTTTCTCACAGTCTGAGGATTTCTTCACGCTCATCGAGTCCCATGAGGGGAAGCCCTTGAAGCTGATGGTTTATAACTCTGAGTCTGACTCCTGCCGGGAGGTGACTGTGACTCCCAATGCAGCCTGGGGTGGAGAGGGCAGGTACTTCCTGGCATTGGAGGGCCAGGTGGGTGGGGCCTGACCGGTGAGCATGGACCTGAGTCCCACGGGGGAGCGGAGGAGGGCAGGGCCCTGGACACCTGAGGCTGACCAGTGCTCCAGAAGTGCCCTGTCCAGCCTTCTTATTGCGAATTGTGGGTGGGGCGGTAAGGTAGGGAGGGCTGTGGGGCAACCTCCTGGACTGAGTTTCTGGCTTTCGGTAGCCTGGGGTGTGGCATCGGCTATGGGTATCTACATCGGATCCCAACTCAGGCCCCCAGCCACCACAGGAAGCCACCTGGTACTCCACCACCTGGTGCTCCACCGCCTGGCACCCCGCCACCTGGTGCCCCACCACGTGATGCCCCACTACCTGGCACCCCGCCATCTGATGCCCTACTGCATGATGCTCTGGCACCTGGGCCTACACCCCAGGACTCACATGACCTGGAGATAGGTTCCGGGCAGAGCAACTACACAGAGGTATGTGGGAGCATCTGCCAGTCGGGGGAGGAGAGACCTGCCAGCTGGAAAGGGAGACCGTTTTAGAGGCTGTCCTGGGGAGCCATCAGCAGCTTTCACCAGAGGCCTGTCTGGGGGGCCCTTGTATCTGGGAGACCCATCTGCTTCTGAGACCCAGTGGGAGCAGATTTGCCCTGCCTGGGATAGTAAAACCCACTTTTGGCTCTCCTGCCTCTTGGGTCTAGAGGTGAGGCCCTAGTTGTCCTCTTCCTGAGTGGGAAACTGAGGCTCACTGATGGGCCTGTTCAGTGCCTCATTGAGTCTGTGGTAAAGCTGGGCCAGGGCCTGGGTCTCCAGAATCACAGTTGGGATGGTTGTCTGGCCAAGTCTGCAGGGAAATGCTGGCCCTTCCTTCATGGCTGACGAGTGGGTCTCCTGAGAGTAACTTTGGGCACTGGGCTGGTGCCTGGGAGTGGTGCAGGGAGTATTCAAGTATGCTCTCCATTCCAGGCCTGCCTGAATTCCAGAAGGGTTCGGTCCTCCCTTCTCGTGGGTCACTGATAGGGGTCAAGGCCGCAAAGAGGCTGTGTTAGGGCCAGGTGGGACTTGGACACCTCAATAGAGTGGGAGGAGTGCTCCCTCTTGGTGCTGACACTGCAGGGAGGCCAGCCAGACCCCTCTGGCCTGACTTTATACCACCATATCAGAAGGAGTGATCGCTAAGGGTCGAGCGGTGCTCCTAGGGTAAGGGTAGGGTGGTTATTAGGTCAGGCTGCAAAATCCTTCAAGGCACTGTGTCCCTGTTTTCTTTCCTGGCTCCCCCAGGTCCTGCTGCAAGCACCTGGCTCCTCCCTAGAAGGACCACTTCCTGGGTCTGGGAGTCCCAGCCTTAGCCCTCCAGACCTTGGGGGACTTCCACATCCCACAGAGACTCCTCTTCAGCCTCCACCTCCAGTGCAGCGAGTCATGGACCCAGGTACCGGCCAGCCCTGGAGAGGACTGGGCCGCAGGCTCAGGGCTGGACTTTGGCAGCAAGGCCCAAACTTCCCTGGGGCTGGCTCCCCCCCACCCCTCCCCTGGTCTACACCCAGATGCAGATCATCCCATCTAGTGTTCAAATGGGGAGTCTGTAGTCCAGAGGAGAGAGGTGGCCTCCTTCAGGTCACACAGCTAATTGGAGACAGAGCAGAGTCTAGGCCCACTGCTACTGCGCCACTCCTTTGATGGCCAGCCCCAGGCCCCTTGCTTTCCTCAGAAACAGGCAGTGGAGAACCTCTTTGGGGCTGCATGGGCGGGGGGTGGAGAGCATCACAAGGGGCTAAGATTATAGTCTCACAGGCTGGGCCACAAACCCTAGGAACGGGCAGGGTGAGCCCAGGGTACTGACCTTCCAGTGGTCAGGGTTTTGTGCTGGCAAAGAACTGTGCCCCACTGCCCTAGGTTTCCTGGACGTGTCGGGCATTTCCCTCTTGGACAGCAGCAATGCCAGCGTGTGGCCCAGCCTGCCTCCTTCTTCAGCGCCGACCTCCACAGCTCTCTCAACCTCAGGGTTGGAAGACGTTTGCTCTAGCAACAGTTCTCATGAGCGGGGTGGTGAGTGGCCGGCACCTTCTGAAGTCCTCTGGGAAGGACCCCAGGTTGTTGGGAAGGCTGCCTACATTCCTCAGCCGGGTTGCAAGTAAGCCAGCAGGCTGGATACAGCCACATCAAGGCATTTGTACACTAGATCTCCCCTCCCCCATAGAGGCTGGGGTGACAGTCAGGAGTCAGTGGGGTTGCTGGCCCTAGGTTCTGCAGGCCTCCTCAGCTCCACCTTCTGTGTTTCAGGTGAGGCCACATGGTCGGGGTCAGAGTTTGAGGTCTCCTTCCTGGACAGCCCAGGTGTCCAAGCCCAGCCAGACCACCTGCCTCAGCTGACTCTTCCCGACAGCCTCACCTCGGCAGCCTCACCAGAAGACGGGCTGTCTGCTGAGCTGCTTGAAGCTCAGGCTGAGGAGGAGCCGGCAAGCACAGAGAGCCCAGTTTTCGGGGTGGAGGCTGAGGGGCTGGCTAGCCAGGCTCAGCTCTCTGCCCTAGAACCGCCTGGGCTGTGACAAGGCCCCTGGCGACATTTCATGAAGCCCAGATGTGGGCAGGCAGCCCAGACTGTGCTATGCAGTCAGCGCCCTGCCTGCCCCTGGCCCTGTGCCTGCCCCCAGCCCCATGTGTCCAGCTTCCTAGGCTGCAGCTCCAGGTGTGTGCAGTGCCTGCTGCTGGCAGGGGGCTTTTGTGTCCACTCACTTGGACCCAGCTTCTGGTCTCCAGGAGATGATTTCCCAACATTTATCCTCCCTGGTAGTCCTGGTTTTGGGGTTTCAAAGGGTTTGGGGTGGTAGAGGGCTGGGAACAGCACCCCCAGATTAAATATTTTGCGGGAGCTAGGAGAGGAAGCCTGGGTGGGGCATGAAGCCTCGGTGGGTAGTGAGAGGCCATGGCCTTGGGCAAGGGTGTTTTTTGGCCATGCACCCTCTGGTCTAGTGCTTGTGCCAGCTCTGGTCTCTGAGGCTTCCCTGGCGGCAGCAGGGTCTGGTCATAACCCAGGTGAAGTGGGGTGAGAAGGGGTTGGTGTCAGGTATTGGCCTGATTGCTTTATAGGGCCTGCCTTGGCTCTTCCTGCACAGCTTGGTCCACTGAATACTGGAAGGGACCCCCAAGCCCTGGGGCCACGCGCCGGTCCCAATTGCTCCTGTCATGTGCCCTCACCCCTGTGCTACACTGCCACAGTGGGATCAGGCCGGCCACCGTGCCAGTTGCAGTTGGAGGGGAGAGGCAGTGTACTTGTGCATCTCGCTGAAGGGAGGGGCTTGGACATTCTAGGCCCTTCAGCAGAGACCCATTTGTGCCTGGACCACAGTGTTTCTTCCTCAGGCCCAACATGCCACCACAGACCTAGTGTCCCCAGTGGCAACTCCTGTTAGCTAGCTCCCAAACTAAAACAACCATCTCTTCCAAGTACACAAGGCATCCAGCCAGCCCCAGTAGCGAATAAAAGTTGCACATTTAAGTTCACCGTCCTAGGCAAACTCTCAAAGCTAGTCCACCTCACTAGGTCTCTTCACACACCACGCTCACCCCAAGAGGAAAAGTATGGGGTTAGATAAGAGTGGGTGAAAACCCTTCTGTTCTTTCCTATAGTATGGGAGGGAGCTGATTTCCCCACCCAGGTGCCTTTGGAGGCTAAGGCTAGGCTGGGTCCTCTGCTCTGTGCAGTTTCTGCAGAGGAGGGTGCCGTACCCAGGATGTCCCCTCATCACCTGAAGTCCTCTGCTGCTCTGACTGGACTCTCACCTTCCCATACTCCTTGCTAATTACTGTGAAAGCTGCCTCTGGCCTTGTCTTCTAGCTTCCACCAGGTGAAAGTCTCACCTTTACTGCATGATTTATAATGACTGTACATACAGGAAACTCAAAAGCTGTCAAGTCTGCAGGGTAAGGACTATCTGCTCTGGGCACCATAGACCAGCTATATGGAGAGAAGGTCCCAAATCAGCAAACATGGAGTTCCAAGCACTGACTACATCTCAAGCAAGCCCTTGTCAAGCTTACCAGAGCAGCTGATAAGTGCAGAACAGTAAGGCATTGTGTCCTGGATTGTCTGGGAGCCCAATGTCAAGAATGCAGGAATGAGAACAGACTTGTTCTGGGGCGAGCTTCCCTTAACTGTAGCTGGGCAGTCTCACCCCAAGTTGCTGTTGTCCCAAAGTTCTGGCTCTCCCCTTCACTTTTTCTTCCCTCCCCCATAGACTAGAGGATAAAATGGGCAACGATTTTAATATTTCCAAAGAGAACATGAAACCAAGTTTCTTTCTTTCTCTAATCTGCTATGAAGGAAAATGACAAGTGAAAAAATAAACGTGTATTACGCTTTGAAATATTTTAACTAAAGCCTTTATTCTATACAACGTGAAATACAGATTTGTACCCTTTTGGCATTGCAGACTGTCAGATTTTCTGGAAACGGTATTACTGGTTTGACTGACTGGAGGGGGCAAAAAGTACAGTCATGCTGGGCGGCAGATCTGTGACAGGAAGGGAGTGCAGCCACCCAAGGCTCAGCACACAGGGCAAACGACCCAGTGAAACCCTTTCTTCAGCTCAAGGCCCCTCGTGCAAACACAACTGAGGGCTGACAAGTGAGTTTTGTTTTGTTGTTTTTACCATTCATTCACAACTATTGCTAAAAAATGTGCACCAAAAGCGCACTGTTGTATCCAACAGATAGATAGAAAGGACTCTTAAAAAAAAGAAGCTGGTTGCTCTCTGAGGAAGGGAGAAAGACCATTTCAGCTTACTGGAAATGTGGCCACGTCTTTGCTCACTTCTCCAAAGTGCAGAAGGCAATGGCCTGTCCACTTTCCAAAGGAAGCTGACTAGCAGTGAGGGAACCCTGTGTTTGCAGTTGTGCGGATCAGAGTATCTCAAATAGTAAGGTGTGGACCTAGGCCCATCAGTTGCCCCCAGCTAAACCTGTGAAGATGTAGAAAAGAAAAAACCTTCCCTACCACCCTCCCCAGTCCCTGCTGTTGTGGGGACAGGCCACACACAAGCTGGGGAGGCAACTGGACTGGAATAAACTGCCCTCTGAAGGCACTTGTGCTTCTGGCTTCGTACAGGAGGCTTGTCTTATGTAGTTTTTATGGGGGTGGACCACTGATCTACTCTGAATACAAATGACCTTGGGGAGACTCCAAAGTATTTCCTGCCAAAAGTTGAAGTGTTTATCCCCAATAAGTTATATTCTGTACAAGATCCATGATTCTGTGAAAGCTTGAGATTGTTAGAACAGTGAAAAGAAGATCTGAACACAAGTACATCAAAAGCCTACATATAAAACTAGGAAAAACAAATATGTATACTTCCAGGATATGAATATCAAATTAACTCACTATGATATCCCTTGACTCTGACACCATACATTTTAGGTAACATTTGAATGAAATTAAAATTCCATCATGGTCTTAAGTTTTGATGGTGTCATGTTGTTTACTCAGAGCAAAAGCCTGTGGTCTCAGCTGGCCTTGCCCATAAATAGAACTGGACACAGTGGACGAAGGAGTGAAACAGCTCACTGCCTGGACTGCCACACAGCCAGGGCATGATGGGAAGGTGCAGCATCGCTAGGCACGGGCTGTGCAAACTCTGGCCCAGCAGTCCAAGCGCTGTAATCCAGCACCTAGAATTCCAACAGATCTTCCTGTAAGAACACATCTGAGATGCAGTATCAAAAACAAGCCCAATATTAATCATTTATTTATGAAATGGGCTGGTTCTCAAATTGTGCAACAGCAAATTCCCATTAAAAATAACTGTCTTAAATGGTGAAAACAATTAGATTTTTTTAATGACAACTTGGAAAATGCCTTATCTACTGCATAATGGAATGTACTCTCTTAGAAAAGCTAGAGTGTGGGTTTGAAGTCGAAACACAGTGACAGATGTGGTCCGACCGATGTGTCTCTAACAAGTGCTAGCAAAGATAAGGTCCTTTGAAACAAAAGGAGGAAGCAAAGTCTGCACTGGCCTGTTGTCAGTTCTCTGTACATCTCGCGAGACATAGTCTGCTCAGGGCTCTTCTGCTTTCTCACGCTCTTCCCTGGGGACAGCTTAATCTACACATGGAGACTGGTTCTATATTACATTTCAATTAGTCACTTCAACTGAAAGATAATCTCGGTCCATACCAAACGGCCATTAGAAGTCTTGCTCCCATTGGGGCTCAGTGAGCTTCCTAGGACTACTCTTGGGGCCTTAGAGGAAGGTAGTAAATGAATACCCAGGAGCATTAGCCCACCCTTCACGTGGACTTCTGACGGTAATGGAGGGTGAGGTCACCACCACTCTTCCATATGAAGTGTTTCACTGTTCGAAGGTCCATATTTGGATCCAAAACCTGCATGGCCAAAAATAAGAAGTTAGAAGTCTTTAGTACCTAAAACCTTGATCATTAATGCAGGGATGCTCATCAGTGATCCAGCTTGTTCAGCCCTGCCCCATTACTGGCGGCTTGTTCTTGCTGTCACACCTCTATGCATGCAGGCACGAGATTGGGTACAGTGACACGTGTATCTTTTGACAGTATGCCAGAAACACTAGGCCATCTTTCAACCATTCCTCTGATGACACATCTTAAATGCATCTTGATTTAAAACAGTTCTGCCATTTCTCCACCCACCTCTACTCCAGATCTGAGGCTAACACGACACATGTTAAAAAGATCGTGTGTCTTTTTCTTGTCAGGAAAAAAAAGCTACCAGCATATCCACATTTGTCTATGTGCGTTTTAAAATCTATGTGTCCCTTTCCTGAAAACTTCCCCAGAGGTAAAGAAGAGCTTTAGGATGGACTTAAGAGTCCCTATAGAGGAGCTTCACAGATAGATGAGGGAGACCCAGGGCTCCTGAGAGCCTCCCTAAAACCATAAATTCTCTCAAAAGCAACAAATTTGGGAAATATAATCACACCACATTATGTAACTCTTTATGAGCACCAGTACTAGAAAAAGCATGGCTGTGGTCCTCAAGTCCACTTACCTGGTCCTGGCACAAAAGTTCAATTTTCTCCTCTGCCAACACAGCAATATCTTCTTCTTTTTCCTGTTCTCCTGGTTTTTCATTATTAGAAGAGCTAGTGGTTTGAGACTCATTATCCAAGTTGATAATTTTCTCATAAACATGTTCCATAACTTTCCGGACTTGGAGCATGTCACTAGCGGAGAGTCTATCTCTGTAAAAAGCAATGGAAATCACTTGATATTGCCTCGTCCATATTATTTTTCTTTGATGCTAATACTTTATATAAAGCCAAAACATACCACAGAAACATAAACCAATACATGATTTTACTCATTACCTTAATTATTTTTAGAATTGCCAAGAGATTTTCTATAATGTCCTCTTAAGATGCCAATTTTGTGCAACTGAGATTAATATATATTCTTAAAACTTACATATATTTATACAGTATAGTCTTCTCAGTTTTATTCTCTTCAATACTTTCCCAGAACGTGACCAAAGTAAATAATCTTGGAAAGGAGAGCAGCCCCCAATGCTCACCAGGGTCTGATGCTCTTGGTGCTCAGTTTTTCCTGGGCTTTTTTCCCTAGGGCCATGCTTTCAACTAGCACTTGTGGACAGACGATGCCCCAGTCTAGACCTAGAGTCTCAACTTTCTGCTTTATGCCATAAACCTAATAGCTGGCACCTCAAACTCTACATGTCCCAAACTAGACTCATTAATGCCCTCACCTCCACACCTTTTTTCGTATTTTTGACATCAGTCAATAATCATCAAACCAAGAAGCTAAGGCTTAAACTCTGAAAGCCTTCTAGAACTTCAGTTATTACATCTCACTGGAGTGATGTCTAGAACTTATTTTAAAATAATCCAGTGTGTGTTTGTGTGGAGGGAGGGTAGGTAAAGGTGTAGATGAAGCAAATCATTTAGCAAGGTAGTGGTAATTACTGAAGTTGTCTGATGAGTCAATGGGGGCTCATTATCCTACTCTCTTTTGGCAATCTCTGTAACAAAAACAGTTTTTAAAAAAGCATGTTGATTGTACTTGCTAGAATATATATCTTTTCAAAGTTCAACATCCCATTCCCAGACTACTAACATTTTTCTCTTGGGTCTCCCTTCCTTGAGCCTCTCCCTGGGCCACATCCCAATACTGGCTCAAAAATGCCTGGTGTGTAGTTACTGCATGGTCTGTTGGTTAGCATCCAAATCCACAATCCGTAAACCTCTAACTGCCTTTTCAGTTTACTGCTAGTGTGCCCCTGCTGCCCATCCAGCTGTGCTGCAGCTGCATGGGGGTTCTCACGCTACTTCTCACTGTCTTATGCATGCGCCCATGTCCACAACCCCCATCAGACTGTGTCCTGGACCTGGAATATCTATCTTTTGCAGTTAAGTAGAACTCCTTACACATCTAGCTCACATTCCATGTCCTTTAAGAAGCTTTTCTAGAAAGCTCCAGCTGAAAACTCACTTCTTTCCCCCTTCTCACTATTTCCTAGGTACCCATTAAAATAAAGCCGTATTATATACAGGTTGTGTCCTAAACTGTAAATTATGGCAAAAGACAAAAATCCATGTCTTACTTACTTTTAACTACCTACAGTGTATCACTGTTGGTACCTGGTAAATGGTTTAATTGTATAAACTTTCAGTGCTATAAAATTAGCTATAAATCCAGTGCCTGCCTTTATTACTATAAAAGCAATCGTAGGGGGAAAGAATTCTCTCTAGCAATTAATTAGATCAAGGAACCACATGACACTATATTTAACTTACTTTTTTAAGGTTTTTGCTCCTGAAGATGCATGAGGTTGGAGGTAGAAAGGAATTTTGTTGAATTTGGGCATATTTTTCTGAAATATTAAAAGTTAAAAAGGTATAATAGTTTCTATTAGCTGATAAATAATGTCAATATGAAAAACATGATTTGCAAGTAATAATTATTTTACAATTAAAAGTGACCATCTATGAACTTTATAAGCTATCACATTATCTAAATCGTCCCTCAAGAAAATTTATCAGAAAACTATAGTTTTGTAATAAAATATATGAAAAGACAAATTAAATGCAATATTAGTAGCAATATGAAATCGTAGCATGGCTCTTCTTAAATAACAGTATGAGCTATTAAAGAGAAAGACATTTTCTTTTAATGTTTTAAGCCATACAAACCAAAAATCTTAATTTTGCATTAAAATACAGGGGCTAATACCTAAAGGCCCAAATAAAAACTTAAGTCTGGAGAGAAACCCACAGCATTCACCTTTGAGAAAAGCCACACACTTTACGTTGGTAAGGCCCGTCATCCAACTGAAAAGGCCAATCAGGTCCTCCCATTTTCTTTCCCTCTGATATCAGAGTGAGGTCTGAGGTTTTAAGAAAGAGTGGAAACTTCAGCCAAGAACCTAGATGTCTACCATGAGGTCAACCACATTCTTAGATAAAGGATAAAATTATCTGGTCATCTTTTCTCAGGGTATTAATACCCTCCGAGCCTCCATGGCATATCTTGTCTGGATGTCTCCTCTCAGGAATAAGCCACAGGGCTAAAGTCAGCAATGCATCCCAGCTGAGTTTCACACTCAAAGGAATTAGTGGTTTATGGGGAGCTTGGACACAGAGAAGACCACAGAATATCCATCAGGTGTCACACTGCCTTTAAGTTCTTGGAGGTATATCTGGGACAGAAAATAAAGTTTCTAAACATTCTAGAGATTAAATTCCTTTCCATATGGCTAAGGAATACACAAAATAGGTCAACAGTACATAAGAGAGTCTAGATACAGACCCATGTGTATACAGAAATTTAGTACATAATAAAGATAGCATCTCAAATTAGTAGAAAAAGGATAGATTACTCAATAAATTGTGATGGCACACTGCCTATCCCTTTGGAAAAAGTTAGAATCCTACCTCATACCAAACAGAAGAATAAATTCTAATAGATTAAAGATCTAGACAAAAAATATCATCAAAGTACTAGAAAAGAATGCAGAACATCCTGGTTACTCTGGAGTAGAAAATACCTAAATAAGACATGAAACTCAGAGCCATAAAAGACCAATTTGATTATTTAAAAATTAAAACCTTTCACCTGGCAAAAGACACCATGAACAAAGTAAAAATTAAACTGAGAGACATACATAATAGTCAAAGGGTTAATATTCAATATAAAGAACTCCTATAAATCAATAAGACAAACGACCCAATAGAAAAACGGGTAAAGAACACAAACAAGTAGTTCACAGAAAAAAATACAAATGGCCAATATGAAAAAAATGCTTAACCTCACTATGAATACTTTAAAAATTCACATTAAGACAATGAGATAATATTTGTCTATCTTTTAGCAAAGATTAAAGATATCCAGCATGGATGCAGGTATGGGGAAGCAGGCACTCATACACTGTGGGTGAGAGTATAAACTGGTACACAGCCTCAGTGGAGGGCAATTTGGCAAAATCTATCAAAATTTGAGATGTGCATACCCTTTGATCCAGCAATTCCACTTCTAGGAATTTATCCTAAAAAGTACACAAAGATATATGTACAAGGACTGCAGCACTGTTTGTATCAGAAAACACTGAAAACAAATGTCCATTAACAGGGGGGACTGCTTAAAAAAGCTATGGGACATTTATACAGTGGAATATTATTCAGTCATTAAAAAAGATACACACACGTATAGACATGAAAAGATGTGCAGGACACATTTTTAAGTGAAAAAAGTTGCAGAACAGTATGTATAAGACACTTTGTGCAAAATAAAATGAACATACACACATAAAGGTACACCAATAATATATGCCTGTGTATGCAAAGAAAAAAGTACTGAAGGCTATGCATTATTAACTTATTAATAATTGTTATCTCTGGAAAGAAGGACAGGGAGTAAATGGGCAAAAATGAATAATTGGGGAAGAGATGAGTTTCCTTTCATTCATTTTATTGAATAAGCATGTATTATTTTTATAATTAAAAACCAACAAAGATAGATAGAGAAACAACTATCAATATTACTTCTGCAACTTTGGAACTGTAAGGAACAGGATGAGGATTCCACTTGGGAGCCCAGTTAATTAGGTTTAAGAACTGTCTAGAGCAGTTCTTAATTTCATGAGTTAAAAAAAATATAAGGGCAAAGTGGGAGTGGGGGCCACTTACATCCACAGTGATGTCAATTACCCATTGTGGCACTGTCTCATTAAGAAGCATCGATTCAGTCTCACCCCCGGAATCTCGGCAGAGCAGCCTAAACATAAGCAATCCATCAAGTAGTAAGTGGCACAACAAACACAGATGACAAAATCACTGTCACAGGCCCTCATGGATTTCATTTAGGACAACTCCCACTTGGCAGCTGAGGAAATAAAGTACTGCCTGGCAAATGACTCACTCAGCTAAAAGGGAAAGCAGGTCCTAAAACTTAGTCCCCGATTTCAAGGCCACGTATAAACACTGTAGTTGCCTTGGGTGATGACAGGAAACCTGAGTACAAGCAAAGCACTTAAGAAGGTCCCCAACCAGTGCTACAGTGCATGGCACAGGAGCTCACATGCAATGGGGGCCAGATGTTTCTGGTAACCACTCTCAGGAAGCTATTATAAAGAAAGCATCCTGCACTCAAGGATAAGACAAGCATTTTTCTTACTTCTGGCCCCTAGAGAAGACTAGTTAGCTCTATCCACTGGCTCTACCAGGGCTATGCTGGCAATGTGGAGGTGAACCAATTCAGCTTTTCCCTGCAAGGCTCCACAAATGACTGCCTGACACCCCAAGCAGTGTCAGTGTCAGCCACAACAGTTCCCAGGGGCAGCCCAGCTCATCCTGGCTGGCCCAGTCTGGGGAAGGTGCCTACTCGGCATCTCTCCTGTGGGCAGGGACTTCTGGTGATGCCATGTATTCCCTGACCGTAGCACACAGGCAAAGTGAAACAACATGAGAGTTTCCTGCAGAAAAGCACCAGAGAAGCTGCTTCAAGGCAAAGTATCTACTACTCTATTCTAGCACTAGAGGTTCTCCTCTTACTAAGAATGTGGACATTTTACCATCTTATGGAAATGAGAAGCTTCCAAATCTTATCCCTGAAAGTTAATAATAAACAGCTTCTAACATCTGCTTGAGTCAATGCTTCTGAGCAAATGGGATGCTTTCTCAGGCAGGGCCTCTGACATACCTGAACAGTGTGCGACCTCCAGCTTCACCAAAGATCACAGGTGTGTGAGGCGGCACTTGAAAATATCCATTTCCCTTCTGCACTCGGTTCTCTTGCTCTCCATTTACTAGGAAAAAAAATGCAGGTTAGTGCTAAAAACACAGATTCTAAACACTTTACTTTCACAAGTTTCAACACTGCAAGATTAAAATCAAAAGTCCTATAAGTCAGAGTTAGAAAGAAAGGTTAAAAAAAAGATTAAATTCCTAAAAATAAGAAACATGGCAACTTGTGGTATACTTCAAGAGAAATGACTAAACTTGGGAGGATTTTAATGAAAAAGGAGATTAATGTTGTTTATAAATGATGAATTGGGGTTTTTTTGGTAAATCATGAAGCTGAGAAAAATTTTGGAGGAAAAAAATTATGTTTAATGGCTGCCGTAACCAATGACACAGCTACTAGTGAAAAATAAAATCGTCAAAGAGGGCACACTTTTACTGTTCTCTGTAGATTGTATTTCCACTTTGTTTTCTTTATAATCTTTTGGCTCAGCGCAGTTGAATCCCAACTCTAGTGCCAAGTCATTCATGAACATTCTTTTCATCAAACTGGAAGGAATCTTATCCTCTGAAGTCCTATGGCACTAGCAGAATCTCTCTTTCAGCACCTAACACTTCTCTATCTCAGAATGCTTTCTGTAAGTAGCTCTCTGCCTTACAAGAACATCAGCCCATGAAGGACAGTGGCTATGCCCAGGTGATCTTCAGTACCCCCCACCTGCACCTGCTAAAGCCATTGGTGCTCACTAAACACCCTCTGAACAACTCACAGGTGTCCCTGAGCATGTGCAGGTGCCACTGCAGCCTGAGCTCTGGATGAGGAGGTGGGCACGCCCTGCCCTGCCTTTCCAGTGGCAGTGTGATATTAAGGATGATGTGGAGTTTCTGGTGACTTCTTCCTTACTCTCCCCATTTACAGCCTGGATCCAAGGGGTGATGACTATACCACTGTTTTTGATTCCATAGTCCTTACTGTTTATTTGGGCCTCTGAGGGCATTGGAACTGAAAATGACCTGCCCACAGCAACACAGCTGTTAAGCAGCAGAGCCCATACCAGAACCTAGCTTTCTTGACCCTCTGTGGAACGATCTTTCCATTAGTGGCTCATGGTCCATTGCACAATTCTGACAGGGAGCAGGCAGCAAAGTGGACCAGGTGATAAGAAAAGCCACCATGGGTGGAGTCAGTCAGTGCCTTCTCTCTGACAGGGACATCAGAAGACTGGGTTTTTGTTTTGTTTTGTTTTGTTTTGTTTTTGAGTTGGAGTCTCACTCTGTCGCCCA
>NW_007259627.1:0-7748 GCF_000164805.1 Carlito syrichta
ACAAGAAACTATTTGGCCCAATCTATATGTAGTCACTCAGAGTAGAATGGTAAACGAAAGAGCTGTGGGCAGCCACTGACACATGTTACCTAAAAGGATACTGGAAAAACATTGGAAATCCATTGGACCTTAGTAGACATTAGTAAATTAATGAATTATTTCAAACTTACCACCCTTGCAGGACCATGGACAGCTATACTGACCCCTGCTTTCTCTTGTACTCTTAAAATTAGGATTGTTTAATGAAAAATCTGAAGGCCCTTGATCATGTAGCCTTGCTTAATGCTTTAACATTTTAAACATCCTGGGTATCCTCTTAGAAGGATTATTCAAGGCCTTGAGTTCCCAGCTGCTCTCTCAGAAAGCATACCTGTTCCTTTTACTATTTGATGATTTAGGACTAATTTTAATTCCCAGACAGCTGAGTGTAGGGATTGTGCTGTCATTTTTAGCTCATTAATATGAGGTGAGTTTCTTACACTGTGTGTGACTCTTATAAAGGAGACACAATCATTTCTCCTCAGTAAGATGGGAACAGAGCTTTCTCTCATAGGCTGTTATGTCACATAAGTTAGTACGTCTAAAGGAGTTAGAATCATGGCCACTGTTCTCAAATGTCTGTCATTCCTACTGCTGTTGTCGTCACAGTTTTAAGATTCTTTCCTTAAAGCAGCAGTGGACATTGTCATCTCTGAAAATACCATTCATGTTCTAGCTCATTGAGAGACTGATGTCGCTGGTGTGTTAGACATAATATCTAACATTTCTATAGACATAAACTTGTGTTGGTTTTTTAATTGTACATTTATTGTATTGTCCAGAAAACTGGGATATTCATACTTAAGAAAAACTAATAAATCAATTAGGCAAAGATAATGTGCTCCAAAATACCTTATATATGAGAATATAGGAAAAAGAAGACTCCATATTTTTCTTCTATATTCTCACAGCACCGAACACTTCCAGTATTCCAGATGGAGGTTTTCTACCACACACTAAGCAAGCAATTCTGCAGTGGACCCAGCTGGGTGTCCTCTCATTCAATGCAGTTCTGATACTATCTACCTGAACAGAGTGTAAGTAAGATCCCACAGGCATAGGGGCTGAGTCCAACAAAAGTACACCTACTTCAGAGCCGTTGGCAAACAGGTTGTGGCCTTTGCTTCTCACTGGCTATAAGTCATAAATTTTCATGACCCCCTTTTTGAGGTTATTTAATTTGCTGGAGTGTCTCACAGAACTCAAGGAAACACTTCATTTAAATTTGCCCATTCACTTTAAGGACTATTACAAAGTACACACATGAACAGCTGGGCATAGGCAAGCTACTGGGCAAGCCAGGCATAGGCAAGCTAATGGGCAGGAATGGGCTCTGAGCTTCCATACCCACTTTGGGTATGCCCCTTTCTCAAGGAGCCTCTACATATCTGCCTGTCCCAAACCCCCTTTTTTAATTTCCTATTTTTCTGGAGGCTTCATTTGTAGGTGTGACTGTTTACATTATTGGCTACTGTGTTCAACTGAATCTTGAGTGGCTCTTCCCTTCATACAGTGTTGAATGATGGGGCTGGAAGTCTCAATCCTCTAATTCTGCCTTAATCTTTCTGGTAATAACCAGGTGGTTGTATTCGCATACAGAAAGATACTTCTTGCTCCAAACATTCTAAGTGATTTCTTGTCAGGAAAGAGAGATGAAGACCAAATACAGATGTCACATTATCACTACGTGGATGTGTCCGCCATTTCACCTCCATTGAATCTACTCGTACCATTCACTCCTCTTCTCACTTTATGTGAAAAGCAGAATTCACCGCATAGTCACTTGGTGAAATGTGTTTTTCATTCTAGGGACGGTTGACATTCAAGGATGTGGCCATAGTATTCTCTCGGGACGAGTGGAAACGCCTAGACCCTGCCCAGAGGGCTTTCTACAGGGACGTGATGCTGCAGAACTACAGAAACCTCGTCTCCCTGGGTGAAAATAACTTTCTTCCAGAAGTCAAGACGTGTTATTGTGGGATTTTTGAATTTGTGTGTATGTGTGTGTCTATGGGTACGTATCTGTGTGTGGCTGTGTTGGCACTACTCTTTCCATTCCTTGATTCCATTGAAGACCTGTTAACTCAGAAATGACAAGTCTAATAAATGGAGAATTTGGACTTTTTCTCCTTTCTTCAGATGTCCTATTCCCTTTGTGATATGTCATTTGAGATTTTCAGAGCTTTTGCATGCATAATACCTTGTGTCAAACTTTTCAGGTGCTCAGTTTTCTCTTTTCTACCCCTGAGCTTTTGATTCAGTGGTTCAGAGAGAGAGAGCTAGATGTCTGTAAATTATGGTGTTTCCTAAGCATTCAATTAAATTTTTGAAATGCTTTTCTCGATCCATCAGTAACATCCTCTATTCTCGCATGAACATAGGGCTGCAATTCTGGAAAAGTCCCAGCACATTATATTCGTTTCTTTTCATAAGTAGAAATATGTCATTTTGACCTGAGTATTATCTCCATGTTGGAGCAAGGGAAAGAGCTCTGAACTGTGGAAAGCCAAGTGAAAAGAGCAAGAAAACCAAAAGGATAGGAAAGTATTAAAGGTGTGATCATGGGTAAGAGCTCAGATAGGCAGAGAGAAAGCCTCTGACTACAGAGTGTTTGAGAAACTCTCTGCAAATTGGAGAATTCTTTGGGAAGATAAAAAACTATATAAGCTGTGGTCACTGCTAGGAAAATATTTTTCCCTACTTAACTCAGTGTTCTTTAGATGTTTAAAGGTTGATTCTTCTACCCTCCAGTGTTGCTACAACTCAAACAGCAACACATGCAAAGTCTCTATCATGATCACTCTGTTTTCTGGCTTCTGGCAACTCTTGGTTCCTTTTATAGGGTTTTCCTCTTCTCCTGGGTCTCTTCTTTGCTTCAATCTGATCCTCGGTTTTTTTGTCCAGAGAGATAAGAGGTGAGGCCTCCAGAGGCCTGACATCTTGACCTACCCATGTTCCATCCCATTTCATGTGATTGGAAAACCTACTCAGGAGATGGAAGGCAAATGTCTTCCTTTGCATCTGAGACCTTTGAAGTTTCATGGAACTCTCTCTGGATCCCTCTGCTTGTTGCGTCCCTCAGCCATTACCTCCAGTCTGCTTTTGCCATACTTCCTGGGTGTGTGTGTGCTAAGGGAATGGGTTGGACCTTCTGAGATTTCACTCAGTATGCTTGTAAAGACAGTGGACTGAAACACCCTCTTTTTGCTCCCCACTCTTACCTTGGGTATATGTCCTATTTTTTCACACTTTAGTGTGGGAGAGTCCCATCTCAAGTTCCCACAGAATTTGACCCCCATGTTATAGTTTTCTCTCTCTTATACTGCTCTTAGTACTCTTTGCATTTAGAAAACTTTGACTCTCCTGGTATTGTTCTCTTGTTTGTCTGTTTTGTCTCGGAAACTTGCTTTTGATGTACGTGATCCTAGGGGCTTACCACAATTTATTTTTTTCTCCTGTGATATCCCACTTTTATGCACAGCTTCTAGTGGACTATCTTATGGAGTGGGTTTACAGGGTAACATAAAATTGGTGAAGGAGAACGCTTTGGCTAATATGATTGAATATTATCCTGCTGCATACAGAGATATCACTTAAATCCTCTGAGTAGACTTGTCAGCGTCTCCCAGGAAACTGAGATAGAAATGTCAGGCAAGCATGAATGATAAGTGTTTCCAGTTCTAGTTTTTTGAGACATCACACAGATGTGTCCCTCAAACACATTGTGACAATGTTGATCACATGTACTAATTAATGATCAGCTCCTTTGAACAGTCAGTGATGTAGCTATTTCTAGTAGGGATTGCGTTGTTCAAGTTCACAAACTCAAATGTGTGAGCCTCTAGACTAAACTATTGTTCATGTTACAGTTTTAAAATCCCCTTTGTGTGCCATTGTTCATTTTCACCAACAAAACCATTGTCCCATTTGTTGTAGGTTCAAATCCAAAACAGATGTGATGTTGATGCATCTTATTGAAGTTGAGTGGTATGTCTGCATTTTAAGTTTACTCTCATGTTCTAAACCACTGCAGGGTTTATGTTGTACATTTCCAACCATTGTAAATGAACTTGTTATTTATTTATTTAATCAGAAGTTCCTTGTAGTCAAAGCAATGTTGAATAGACAGAACAAACCTGGAGACATCACACTGTCTGATTTCAAACTGTATAACGAAGCTATAGTAATTAAAGTAGGGTGGTAGTTGCCTAAAAACAGATACATCAACCAGTGGAACAGAAATGAATCCATGCATGTATTGTCAGTTGGCTTTGGACAAAATTGCCAAGAGCACATTGGGTAAAAAAGCTTTTTCAACAAGTGATGTTCAAAAAACTCAATATCCACATAAAGGAGAATAAATTGGATGGAATTTATAAATTGTATACCAAAATTGAGTCAAACGTATGAAATACTTAAACATCAGACATGACCATGTAAAACTACTGGAACCAGTCACAGGGGAAAACCTACAAGACAATGAAATTTTGGATTTGACCTTAAAAGTTTAGGCAAAACAGCAAACTGGTAGATGGTATAGAATCTAAATGAAAATGCTTCTGCACAGCAAAAGAAACCTCAGAGGAAGGGACAAGCTACAGACTATGAGAAAATATTTGCAACTCATACATTTGATACCGATCTGATATCCAATATGTATGGGAAACTGAAATTACTCAATTGCATTAAAACACATAACCCAATTAAAATGGGCAAAGGATCTCAATATAAATTTCCTGAAGGAAGAATACAAATTGCCAACAACATCACTAATCATTGCAGAAATGCAAATTGATACAGAATGAAATGTCACTTCACAGCTGTCAGAATGGCTATTGCTCAGAAAGACAAAAGATATGTTTTGGCAAAGATATGGAGGATTCTCATACATTGTTAGGCAAATGTGAATTAGTGTAGGAATTAAGAAAAACTATATGGAGTTTCCTCAGACAACTAAAAATACAAGTACTGTATTATCCATTGCTGACACTTCTGTATATACAGTTGACCCTTGAATAGCACAGGGCTGAACTGCATGAATCTGCTTGTACATTGTTTTTCTTTTTCTCAATAAATATATTGGAAACTTTAAAAGAGATTTGCAACACTTTAAAGAAACACAGACAAACGGCTTTGCCTAGAAATATCAAAAATTAAGAAAACATTAGGCCAGTCACGGTGGCCCAAGCCTGTAATCCCAGCACTTTGGTAGGTGAAGGTGAGAGGATCGCCTGAGCCTAGGGGTTCAAGACCAGCCTGGAAAACTTAGTGAGACCTCACCACTACAATATATCAAAAAAAATTAGCCAGGTGTGATAGCGCACGCCTGTAGTTGTGGTACTTGGAAAGCTGAGGCAGAAGGACCGTCTGAGCCCAGCAGGTCGACGCTGGGGTGGCCATGAGCATGCCACTGCACTCCACTTTGGCAACAGAATGAGACTCCGCCTCAAAAAACAAAAAAAAAAGGAAAAGAAAAAATTAGGTATATCATGAATTTGTAAATTATATGTAGATACTACTCTATTGTATTGTTTCCTACCACAAAATATACACAAATCTATCATTAAAAATTGAAATGTATCAAAGCTTATGCACACAAGCACTGACTACACGGGGCACCATTTGTGAAAAATATATCTTAAGAAAAGTAAAGATGCAATATTGTCATAATTGTATACAATGAATTGTAATACATACGATCCTACTGTAATAATTGTGTAGCCACTTTCCGTTGCTGTTACATGGCATTCAATGTTGTGAATATCCAATTAAAACATCATGTGATGCTGATCATCTTTGTGTGAATAGTTGATCTAGACAGTAAATTGCGTGTCACAGTAAAAAGTGATCTCTTGCAGTGTTACATATTTTTCATCATGTTTACTGTAATACTGTAACCTGGAATAATGCAGTGCCACTAGTGGTGCTGGAAATACTCCCATGAAGCAGTGAAGTCATAACATTGCAAGAAAATATTGAATATGTACTCTAGTCTGAGGTCTCCAGCTGCAGTCTCCTGCTATTTCAGACAGAGGATACCTCTTCGAAACTGATTACATAAACGTATGGCATGGGGAAATACAGTAAGTTCTCTACATACAAGCAAGGTCTGTTCTGACAGCACATTTGCTAGTCTAATTTGTTCCTAAGTTCAATGAAGGAAGCTGAGGTTCCCAAATAATTCAGTCGGCTATAGAGTACTGTACTGAAATAGGTTTGTGACATATTCACACAAATAATATGTTTAAAAAATAAATGAATGAGAATATTTTTAATCTTACAGTACAGTAACTTGAAAAGTACAGTGAACTAACTTACATGATTGGATACGTGAACATGGTTGCATCTTTGAAAGTTTGCAACTTGAAAGTCCTTTTGTAGGATACTTACTGTATGGCACAGTACTGTAAATGTATTTTTTCCTTCTTGTGATTTTGTTGATAATATTTCTCTTTTGTAGCTTCACTGTAAGAATATAGACTGTAATACATATACAAAATATGTGTTAATTGACAATATCTGTTATTGGAAGTCTCCCAGTCGATAGTTGGCTATAAACAGTTAAGTTTTCTGGAAGTCAAAGTTATACTTGGATTGCAACTGCAAGGAAGGTCAGTGCTCTTAAACTCCATGTTACTCAAGGGCCAAATGTATATCCAAAGGATTTGAAGTCAGTGTGTCCAAGATATATCTGCACTCCATGATCATCACAGCATTATTCACAATAGTCAACTTAAATCACCAAACGAAATGTTGAACAACAGATGAATGGCTACGGAAAATGTGGTATGTATATAAAGTGAAACAGTGTTTAGCTTTCAAAAGAAAAATTTTGTCTGCCATAACATGGACGAACCTAGAAAACATTTTGCTAAATGAAATAATCTCAGCACAAAAATATAAATACTGCAAGTACTTACACTTGTATGTGGAATCCAAACCAACTGAACTCATCGAAGCAGGGAGAAGAATGTTGGCTATAAGAGGATAGGGTTTGGGGAGATTAGAGAGATAATTGTCAATGAATACAAAGCATCAATTAGAAAGGGGTGTAAATTACACGTTTTTCAGATGATGGATACTGTAGTGATGAACTTTCTTATGTCATTCCATGGTATCACTGTCTCTCAAGAATTTATGCAGCTAGAGTTTGTTAATATGTAATAAAGGTTCAGGCATCGTTCAGGCATCCTTGTTAATAAACGGTGTCTCCCCGTCCCTAGACAGATATTGACTACCATTAGTCCCACCTCCCTTCCCCTCCCTCCCAGCCATAGTTTCCCACCAAGGTCAATCCTTCTTTTATAGTGTTATGGTAGATGTTCAAGGTCCACTATATGAGTGAGAACGTGTGATACTCAGATCTCTGTTTCTGTGAGAGCTCACTCAGTATTATAGACTCTAGTTCTATCCAGGTTGCTGCGAAATTCATGATTTTGTTCTTTTTTATGGCTGTGTAGTATTCAATCGTGTATATGTACCACATTTTTTAAATCCAGTCCTGTTTTGATGGACAGCATGCTTGGTTCCGGTTCTTGCTATTGTAAAAAATGCTGCGATAACATTCGTGTGCAGGTTTCTTTAAATTGGAGTGGTTTGAGTTCTTCAGGGTATATTCTTAGTAGGTGGATTGCAAGGTCATATGGGAGGTCGATATTTAGAACTTTTAGGAATCACCACACTGCTTTCCACAGAGGTTGCACTAGTTT
>NW_007259628.1:0-6725 GCF_000164805.1 Carlito syrichta
CAGATTCCAGGACAAAAGGAATCTCTTGCCAAATTTGGATGTAACTCTGGTCTTAAGGTGAACCCGGTAATCCTTTCCCTTCCGTGTCTCTTTTTATTTTGAGACGGGACAAGGGTTTTGCACTTGCCAATTGTTTACTATGTACTTTTAATGGTGACCAGGAATCATGGAAACCACGTACCTAGGAACCTTCTGGGTATCTGTCTAATGATATACTGAATTTGGAAACCAAATCGACAGGAAAAACCAGGGCATCTTACTGAGAATAAAAAGGAAATCCGGTTCTAGGAGTTCTCATTTTCCGGAATCCACAGTGCCTCTTGATAAGGTTTTATCAGCTATCTGGGCTTCTGGGTCCCAACATTTTCAGAGCTACTTGCTCCGTGGATACGCTAAATCTGTCATTACAGATCTTCAGGATCTTTATGATCCTCTTGTTTTTGTAATCAAGGATTTGGCCCTAGAAATCCTTTTGTTTCCTGGGACCATCAATAACCATAATCATATTCCCCAGAATCAAAAGGTATATTGGTACAAAATTCTTCGATTCAGATGACCTCAAAATACAGAAAATTCTTGTGGATGAGCAGGTAGGAATTGGGATTTGGGTTTGGAGTATTCCACATTTTGGGGAGGTCTTGTGAAGAGGAACCAGGAATCTTGGATTCCAGTTACCAAAGAACATTATGGACGTCTTTCTCTTGATATCCAAAAAACGGGAAATCTCGGTCACCAGGAACTGTCTTGGCATCCTGCAGAGTGAAGCCGGAAGCTGGGTAATAAAGGTTCTCATATGCAGAATCTACATGATCTCTAGCTAAAGAGAACTAAGAAACCTCTTTTACACGGCTCCTCCATCACAATATCTACATCACATGTTCCTAATGGCAAAACAAGAATCAGGGTTGCCAAACAGGATTCTGAGGATAGGGAGTCCCCATATACAGGACATTACATGGCCCCTCGGTAAAGAAGAATAAGGAATCTGTGATAAACTAGTCCATAATCCGAAAAATTCTCAGGGTGTCATGCTGCGGTATAAACAAGAATCAACGTTCGAGCTCTTCTCATGTTTCAGAGATATTTGGCTTGTGGGTATTATGAATCAGTCATTTCAGGAATCCAGCAACATTCTGGTCCTCTTGAGAGTTGTAATCGGGTATCTGGTAGTACAGATCCCTTAAGTTCCTCGGGACCATTAAGGCCAGATTCCCGGAAAAATAGTATCATATTGCCGTAATGGGATGTAACATTGGTCTTAAGATGAACTTGGCAATCCTTAAATTTCCGCTTGTACTTCATTTGTAGAGGGCCCGAGGGTATTACAGTTGCCAAATATTTAGTAGGAATTATTAAAATGTAACCAGTATCCATGGATTCCACGTTTCTAGGAAACATCTGTGCATCTGCATTTCTGTATACAGAGTTTTGGAATCCACATGGACAGGGAAATTCAGGGCATCTTGCTGAGAACGGAAAGGGAATCCGGTTCTTGGAGTTCTCAATCGTCTAAATCTACAAAGTCTCTTGATAAGGTTTAATCAGCAATCTGGGCTTCTATGTCGCCACATTTTTAGTGTGTCTTTTGCAAAAGGACCAGAAATCTTGGGTTCCAATTCCTCAAGAACTTCATGGGAGTCTTTCTCTTCATATCCAAGCGACTGGAATTCTAGGTCACCAGGAAATATCTTGGCGTCTTGCTGACAATTAAGCAGGAATTTCAGTAATGGGAGTCCTCATATACAGAACACTACACGACCTGTTGCTACGGAAGAATAAGGAATATTGGTTACACGAGGCATCCATCCCAAAAACCTACAGACCCTCTTGCTAAGAGATAACCACCATTCATTTTTTGGGAGTAGGAATCTGGATAATGGGAGTCCTCATATACAGGAAACTGTACTGTCTATTGCTAAAGGAGAATAAGGAATCTGGTTTACACGTGTCCTCCATCCCAATAAAACTTCAGGGTTTCGTGCTAAGATGTAAACACGAATTTGGGTTTTTAAAGCATAAATTATTGAAATGAAATGCTCACATAGAGACAAATGCACTGTCTTTTCCTAAGAAAGAATAAGGAAAGTGGGTGACATTCTTTCTCTATCTCCCAAAAAATATACGGCGTCTTCCTAAGATCTAAACAAGAATCAAGCTTTCGACGCATGTATCTGTGAAGAGGAGTACTCATATACAGGAAAATGCACGACTCTTGCTAAAAATAAGGAATCTGTGTTATACGAGTCCTCAGTCCTGAAAATCTACAGGGCATCGTGGTGACGGATAAAGAAGAATCAGGGATTCGAGGCATGAGTGTGCATAATAGCAATCCTCATATACAGGAAACTACATGGTCTCTTGATAATAAAAGAGTAGAAATCTGTTTTAAACGGTTCATCTATCAAAAAATCTACATGACTTCTTACTAAGGGCTAAAAAAGAATCAGGGTTTCGAAACATGAATCAAGGGAAAGAGAGTCCTCACATACAGGACACTACATGATCTCCAACTAAGTACGAATAAAGAAGCATTGTTGTACGCACCCTCAATCCAAAAAATTTCCAGGTTGTCTGCTTGGGACAAACAAGAAACAGATCTTCGAGATCCCCAAATGTTTCAGAGCAAATTAGCATTCGGATATTATGAATCGGTCATTTCAGGACTCCAGAAACATTCTGGTCCTCTTAAAATTTGCAAATGGTATTGGGCACTCCAAGTCCGTTAGTTTCCTCAGAACAACTAAGGCCAGATTCCTGGACAAAAAGAATCTTCTTGCCATATTTGGATGTAACTCTGGTCTTTAGGTGAACCCTGTATTCCTTACCCTTCCACGTCTCATTTTATTTTGAGAAGGGACAAGTGTTTAGCACTTGCAAAATATTTAATTCATACTTTTAATGGTAACCCGAATCATGGAATCCACGAACCTAGGAACCTTCTGGGCATCTGTCTTTTGATATAGTGAATTTGGAATCCAAATGGACAGGAAAAATCGGGCATCTTACTGAGAATTAAAAGGAAATCCAGTTCTGGGAGTTCTCATTTTCCGGAATCTTACAGGGCCTCTTGATAAGGTTTAATCAGAAATCTGGGCTTCTGGGTCCCTACATTTTCAGAGCTACTTGCTCCGTGGATACGCTAAATCTATCATTGCAGATCCTCAGACTCTTTCTGGTCCTCTTTGTTAGTTGTAATCAATGATTTGGCCCTAGAAATCCTTTTGTTTCCTGGACCATTCTACGACCATAAGCATATTCCCCAGAATCAAAAGGTATATTGGTACAAAATTCCTCGATTCAGGTGACCTCAGAGTACAGAAAATTCTTGTGGGTGGGCAGGTAGGAATTGGCGTTTTGGGTTTGGAATATTTCACATTTTAGGGAAGTCTTGTGAAGGGGAACCAGGAATCTTGGATTCCAGTTCCCAAAGAATATTATGGACGTCTTTCTCTTGATATCCAAAAAACTGGAATTCTCAGTCACCAGGAAGTGTCTCAGCTTCATGCAGAGTGGAGAAGGAAGCTGGGTAATGAAGGTCGTCATATACAGGAAGCTACACATCATATTGCTGAGGAAATATAAGGAATCTTCCTTATATGAGTCCTCAATCCCAAAAACTATAGGCCATCTTCCTAAGACGTAACCACGAATCAGGTTTTTGAAGTAGGAATCTGGGTAATGGGAGTCCTCACATAAAGGAAACGTCACTGCCCAGTGATAAGTAAGAATAAGGAATGTGGGTTACTCGGGTCCTCAATCCCAAAAAAGCTTAATGTCATCTAGCTATGGGCTAAACACGAGTCATGGTGTTTTCGAGCATGAATCTGGAAAATGGAGTACTTTTTTACAAGCAACTACCTGATCTTTTGCTAAGAAAGAATAAGGAATCTGGGTTACACGAGTCCTCAATCCCAAAATTCTACAGAGCATATTGGAATGTTCTAAAAAGTATCAGAGTTTCGAAGCAGGATGCCTCTTATGAGAGTCCTAATATACAGAAAAATACACAGCCCCTTGCCAAGGAAGAAAAATAATCAGGGTTATAGCAGTCCTCAGTTCTTAAAATCAACAGGCCATCTGTTGTGGGCTAAACAAGAATTAGGGTTTAGAAGCTGGAACATAGGTGATAGCAGTCCTCATATGCAGAATCTACATGATCTCTAGATAAAGAGAACTAAGAAACCTCTTTTACATGGTTCCTCCGCCACAATATCTACGTGACATCTTGTTAATGGCAAAACAAGGATCAGGGTTTCCAAAGAGGATTCTGGGGAAAGGGAGTCCTCATAGACAGGACATTACAACGTCCCTCAGTAAAGAAGAATAAGGAATCTGTAATACACAAGTCCACAATTCGAAAAATTCTCAGGGCGTCTTGTGGCGGTATAAACAAGAATCAAGGCTTCGAGTTCGTCTCATGTTTCAGAGATATTTGGCTTGTGGGTATTATGAATCATTCATTTCAGGACTCCAGCAACATTCTGGTCCTTTTGAGAGTTGTAATCGGGTATATGGTAGTACAAATCCCTTAAGTTCCTCGGGACAATTATGGCCAGATTCCCGGGAAAAAAGTATCATATTGCCGAATTTGAATGTAACTTTGGTCTTAAGATGAACTGGTAATCCTTCAATTTCCGAATGTACTTTATTTGTAGAGGGACCGAGGGTTTTGCAATTGCCAAATATTAAGTACGAATTATTAAATGTAACCAGGATCCATGGATTCCAAGTCCCTAGGTACATCTAGGCATCTGCATTTTTGTACACAGAGTTTTGGAATCCTCATGGACAGGGAAATTCAGGGCATCTTGCTGAGAACGGAAAGGGATTCCGGTTCTTGGGGTTCTCAATCACCTAAATCTACAAAGTCTCTTGATAAGTTTTAATCAGTAATCTGGGCTATTATTTCGCCACATTTTTAGTGTATCTTTTGAATAGGGACCAGGAATCTTGGGTTCCAACTCCTCAAGAACTTTATGGGAGTCTTTTTCTTGATATCCAAGCAACTGGAATTCTAGGTCACCAGGAAATATCTTGGCGTCTTGCTGAGAATGAAGCAGGATTTTCAGTAATAGGAGTCCTCATATAGAGAACACTACACGACCTTTTGCTACGGAAGAATAAGCAATCTTGGTTACACGAAGCCTCCATTCCAAAAACCTACAGACCGTCTTCTTAAGAGATAACCACCATTCAGGTTTTGGGAGTAGGAATCTGGATAATGGGAGTCCTCATATACAGGAAACTGCAATGTCTATTGCTAAAGGATAATAAGGAATCTGGTTTAAATGTGTCCTCCATCCCAATGAAACTTCAGGGTTTCTTGCTAAGGGCTAAACACGAATTTGGGTTTTTGAAGCATAAACTAGGGAAATGAAATGCTCATATACAGACAAATGCACTGATTTTCCTAAGAAAGAATAAGGAATGTGTGGGACATGTTTTCTCTATCTCCAAAAAAATATACGGCGTCTTCCTAAGATCTAAACAAGAATCAAGCTTTCGACGCATGTATCTGTGAACAGGAGTACTCATATACAGGGAACTGCACGGCTGTTGCTAAAAATAAGGAAGGTGGGTTATACAAGTCCTCACTCCTGAAAATCTACAGGGAATCTTGCTGACGGCTAAAGAAGAATCAGGGATTCGAGCCATGAATGTGGGTAATAGCAATCCTCATATACAGGAAACTACATGGCCTCTTGCTAATAAAAGAGAAAAAATCTGTTTTACACGGTTCCTCTATCAAAAAATTTACATGACTTATTACTAAGGGCTAAACAAGAAGCAGGTTTTCAAAACAGGAATGAAGGGAAAGAGAGTCCTCACATACAGGACACTACATGACCTCCAACTAAGTACGAATAAAGAAACATTGTTGTATGCGCCCTCAATCCAGAAAAATCCCAGCTTGTCTGCTATGGGACAAACAAGAAACAGATCTTTGAGCTCCCCATATGTTTCAGAGCAATTTAGCTTTCGGATATTATGAATCGGTCATTTAAGGACTCCAGCAACATTCTGGTCCTCTTAATAGTTGTAAATGGTATTGGGCACTCCAAGTCCGTTAGGTTCCTCAGAACATCTAAGGCCAGATTCCAGGACAAAAAGAACCTTCTTGCCATTTTTAGATGTAACTCTGGTGTTAAGGTGAACCGTGTAATTCTTCTGCTTCCATGTCCCATTTTATTTTGAGAAGGGACAAGTGTTTTGCACTTGCCAAATGATTACTACATACTTATAATGGCAACCAGGAATCATGGAATCCACGAAACTAGGAAACATCTGGGCATCTGTCTTTTGATATACTGAATTTGGAATCCAAATCGACAGGAAAACGCAGGGCATCTTACTGAGAATAAAAAGGAAATCTAGTTCTAGGAGTTCTCATTTTCCGGATTCTACAGGGCCTCTTGATAAGGTTTAATCAGCAATCTGGGCTTTTGGGTATCTACATTTTCAGAGCTACTTGCTCCGTGCATACGCTAAATCTGTCATTACAGATCCTCAGAATCTTTCTGGTCTTCTTGTTAGTTGTAATCAAGGATTTGGCCCTAGAAATCCTTTTCTTCCTGAGACCATCTACGACCATAATCATATTCCCCAGAATCAAAAGGAATATTGGTACAAAATTCCTCGATTCAGGTGACCTCAGAGTACAGAAAATTCTTTTGGGGGGGCAGATAGAATTGGAGTATTGGGTTGGGAATATTCCATATTTTCGG
>NW_007259629.1:0-6123 GCF_000164805.1 Carlito syrichta
TGTCTATGTGGATTCCAAAACTCTGTATACAAAAATGCAGAAGCCCAGTTTTATCCTATGGACGTGGAATCCATGATTCCTGGTTACATTTTAATAATTCGTACTAAATATTTGGCAACTGCAAAACCGTCGGCCCCTCTCCAAATAAAAGTACAAACGGAAATTGAACAATTGCCAAGTTCATCTAAGACATGAGTTATATCCAAATATGGCAAGAAGATACATTTGTTCCAGGAATTTGACCTTAGTTGTCCCGAGGAACCTAGGGGACTTGTAATACCAGATATATGTTTACAACTCTCAAGAGGACCAGAATGTTGCTGGAGTCCTGAAAAGACTGATTCATAATACCCACAAGCCAAATATCTCCGAAACATGAGACGAGCTCGAAGTCCTGCTTCTTCTTTATCCCGGAGGAAAACACCCTGACAAGTTTTCGGATTGGAGACTAGTATATCACAGATTCCATATTCTTCGATAGCGATGGGCCGTGTAATGTCCTGTATATGAGGACTCCATTTCCCAAGAACCCTGTTTGGAAACTCTGATTCTTGTTTAGCCCTTAGCAAGATGTCATGTAGATATTGTGACCGAGAAACCGTGTGAAATAGGTTTCTTATTTCTCCTCAGCAAGAGATCGTGTAGATTCTGTATATGAGGAATGCCATTACCTATGGTGCAGCTTTTAAACCCTGATTCCTGTTTATCACACAGCAGATGGCTTGTTGATATTTAGGATGGAGAACTGCTATAACCCCGATTCTTTTTCTTCCTTGACAAGAGGTCGTGTATTTTCCTGTATAATAGAACTCTCATTACAAAGATCCTGTTTCGAAACTGTGATTCTTTTTTAGCCCTTTCCAAGATGCCCTGTAGATTTTTGGGATTGAGGACTCGTGTAAACCAGATTCCTTATTCTTTCTTGGCAAAAGGTCATGTAGTTGCCTGTATATAAGGACTGCATTTCCTCAGATTCATGCTTAAAACACCCTGATTCGTGTCTACCCATAGCAAGACAACCTGAAGATATTTTGGATTGAGGACACGAGTAACGCAGATTCCTCAGTCTTACTTAGCAATAGGCAGTGAAGTTTCCTGTATATGAGGACTCCCATTACCCGGATTCTTACTTCAAAATCCTGATTCCTGGTTACCTCTGAGGAAGAAGGCCTGTAGTTTTTGGATTTGAGTACTCATATAACCAAGATTCCTTATACTTCCTTAGAAATATGACGTTTAGTTTCCTGTGTATGACAGTTCCCATTACCCAGAATCCCGCTTCACTCTGTAGGATGCCGAGACAGTTCCTGGTTGCCAAGAATTCCAGTTGTTTGGATATCAAGAGATAGACGCCCATAATGTTCTTTGAGAACTGGAACCCAAGGTTCCTGGTTCCCCTTCAAAAGACCTCCCCAAAATGTGGAATCTTCAAAACAAACATCCCAATTCCGACCTGCCCACCCACAAGATTTTTCTGTAGCTTAAGGTCACCTGAATCCAGGGATTTTGTGCCAATATGCCTTTTGATTCTGGGGAACATGTTTATGGTCGTAGATGTTCCAAGGATACAAATGGATTTGTAGGGCCAGAGGATTGATTACAACTGGCAAGAGGACCAGAAAGTTCCTGTGGATCTGTACTTACAGATTTAGCTCATCCACGGTGCTAGTAGCTCTGAAAAATGTAGTCACTCAGAAGTCCAGATTGCTGATTAAACCTTATCAAGAGGCCCTGGAGATTCTGGATAATGAGAACTCCTAGAACCAGATATTCTTTTCATTCTCAGCAAGATGCCCTGATTTTCCCTGTCGATGTGGATTCCAAACACTGTATACAAAAAGACAATGCCCAGAAGTTTCCTACGGACGTGGAATCAATGATTCCACGTTAACTTTAAAAATACGTATTGAACTTTTGGCAACTACAAAATCCTTGTCCTCTCTCAAAATAAAAAGAGACACAGAAGGGGAAGGATTACAGGGTTCACTTTAAGACCAGAGTTACATCCAAATATGGCAAGAAGATTCTTTTTGTCCTGGAATCTGGCCTTTTAGTTGTTCAAAGGAACCTAACGGACTTGGAGTGCCCGATACCCGTTTACAACTTTCAAGAGGACCAGAATGTTGCTGCAGTCCTGAAATGACCGATTCGTAATATCCGCATGCTAAATTGCTCCGAAACATGCTGGGAGTTCGAAGCCCTGTTTCTTGTTTGTCCCATAGCAGACACCCTGGGAATTTTTTGGATTGAGGACTCAAACAACAAAGATTCTTTTTTCGTCCTTAGTTGGAGGCCGTGCAGTGTCCTCTATGTGACGACTCTCTTTCCCAAGATTCCTGTTTTGAAACCCTGATTCTTGTTTAGACCTTAGTCAGACTCCGTGTAGATTTTTTGCTAGAGGAACCGCGTAAAACAGATTTCTTCTTTTTTCTTAGCAAGTGACCATGTAGTTTCCTGCATATAAGGACTGCTATTACCCACGTCCATGCCTCGAATCCCTGATTCTTCTTTAGCCGTCAGCAAGAGGCCCTGTAGATTTTCAGGACTGAGGACTCTTTTAACCCAATTCCTTACTTTTAGCAACAGTCGTGCAGTTGCCTGTATGTGAGTACTCCCTTTCCCAGATAGATGGACTGAGGACAGCTATAACCCCAAATCTTTTTCTTCCTTGGCAAGGGTCGGTGTATTTTCCTTTATATTAGGACTCTCATAACATAGATCCTGTTTGAAAACACTGATTCTTTTTTAGACCATTCCAAGGTTCCCTGTGAATTTTTGAGTTTGAGGACTCGTGTAAACCTGATTCCCTATTCTTCTTAGCAAAAGGTCATGCAGTTGCCTGTATATAAGGACTCCATTTCCCCAGATTCGTGCTTAAAATATGCTGAAAACCCTGATGCTTGTAGACCTTTGGAAGATGCTGTGCAGTATTTTGGGGATTGCAAACACATGTCACCCAGATTCCTTATTCTTTCTTAGGAAAAGTCCGTGCAGTTGCCTGTATATGAGTATTTCATTTCACTAAATTAGGCTTCTAAAACCGAAACTAGTGTTTAGCCCTTAGAATGCCACACTGAAGTTTTCTTGGGGATTGAGGACACATGTAAACCACATTCCTTATTCTTCCTTAGCAGTGGGCAGGGCAGTTTCCTGTATATGAGGACTCCCATTATCCAGATTCCTACGCCCATAACCTGATTAGTGTTTATCTCTTAGCATGAGACTCAATAGCTTTTTGGGATGGAGGACTAGTGTAACCAAGATTCCTTATTCTTCCATAGCAATAGGTACTCTAGTGTTCTGTATATGAGGACTCCCATTACTGAAATTCCTGCTTCATTCTCAGCAAGATGCCAAGACATTTCCTGGTGACCTAGAATTCCAATTGATTGCCTATCAAGAGAAAGACTCCCACAAAGTTCTTGTCGAATTTGAACCCAAGATTCCTGGTTCCCTTTTCAAAGGACACCCTAAAAATGTGGCGAAATAGAAGCCTAGTTTGCTGATTAAACCTTATCAAGAGACTTTGTAGATTTAGGCGATTGAAAACTCCAAGATCCGGATTCCCTTTTCGTTCACAGCAAGGTGCCCTGATTTTTCCTGTCTATGTGGATTCCAAAACTCTGTGTGCAAAAATGCAGATGCCCAGATGTTTCCTAGGGACGTGGACTCCATGATTCCTGGTTACATTTCAATAATTCTTACCAAATATTTGGCAACTGCTAAACCCTCGGCCCCTCTCCAAATAAAAGTGTAATTGGAAATTTAAGAATTACCAAGTTCATCTTAAGACCAGAGTTACATCCAAATATGGCAAGAAGATACTGTTCTTCCGGGAATTTGTCCTTAGTTGTCCCGAGTAACCTAAGGAACTTTTACTACCAGACTCCCGTTTACGACTCTCAAGAGGAACAGAATGTTGCTGGAGTCCTAAAAACACTGATTCATAATACCCACAAGCCAAATATCTCCTAAACATGAGGCGAGCTCGAAGCCCTGATTCTTGTTTATCCCATAGTAAGACACCCTGAGAGTTTTTCGGATTGGGGACTAGTGTATTCCTTATTCTTCCTTATCGAGGGGCCATGTGGTGTCCTGTATATGAGAACTCCCTTTATCGAGATACCTGTTTGGAAACCCTGATTCTTGTTTAGCCCTTACCAAGATGTCATGTAGATATTGTGATGAAGGAACCGTGTAATACAGGTTTCTTATTCCTCTTTAGCAAGAGATCGTGTACATTCTGTACATGAGGACTGCTATTACCTATGTTGCAGCTTCTAAACCCTGATTAAGTTTAGCCCACAGCATATGGCCTGTTGATTTTTAGGACTGGGGACAGCTAAAACCACGATTCTTTTTCTTCCTTGGCAAGGGGCCGTGTATTTTCCTGTATATGAGGTCTCTCATTATATAGATCCTGCTTTGAAACTCTGATTCTTTTTTAGCCCTTTCCAAGATGCCCTGTAGATTTTTGGTATTGAGGACTTGTGTTACTCAGATTCCTTATTCTTTCTTAGCAAAAGGTCATGTAGTTGCCTGTATATAAGGACTCCATTTCCCCAGATTCATGCTTAAAACACCCTGATTCGTGTTTAGGCCATAGCAAGATGACCTGAAGCTCTTTGGGGATTGAGGACACGAATTACGCAGACTCCATATTCTTACTTAGCAATAGGCAATGAAGTTTCCTGTATGTGATGACTCCCATTACCCAGATTTCAAATTCAAAAACCTGATTCGTGGTTACCTCTGAGGGAGACGGCCTGTAGTTTTTGGGAATGAGCACTCATGTAACCAAGATTCCTTATACTTCCTTAGCAATATGACGTGTAGTTTCCTGTATAGGACGACTACCATTACCCAGCTTCCCGCTTTACTCTGCAGGATGCTGAGACAGTTCCTGGTGACCGAGAATTCCAGTTGTTTGGATGTCAAGAAAAAGACTCCTATAATGTTTTTTGGGAACTGGAATCCAAGATTCCTGATTCCCCTTCACCAGAGCTCCCCAAAATCTGGAATCCTCAAAACCCAACATCCCAATTCCAACCTGTCCGACAATAAGAATTTTCTGTAGTTTCAGGTCACCTGAATTGAGGGATTTTGTACCAATATGCCTTTTATTCTGGTTAACATGATTATTGTCGTAGATGTTCCTAGGACAAAAAAGGATTTGTAGGGTCAGATCCTTGATTACAACTAACAAGAGGACCAGAAATTTCCTGTGGATCTGTACTGACAGATTTAGCGTATCCACGGAACAAGTAGCTCTGAACTATGTAGGGATCCAGAAGCCCAGATTGCTCCCTTTCCCAGATACATGCGTCGACAACCTGATGCTTATTTAGACCTTAGGAAGACGTCGTGTAGATTTTTAGGTATTGAGAACACATGTCACCCAGATTCCTTAATATTTCGTAGGAAAAGTCCGTGCAGTTTCCTGTATATGGAAATTTCATTTTTCTAGATTATGCTTCAGAAATCCAAATTCGTGTTTAGCCCTTTGCAAGAAACCCTGATGCTTTTTTGGAATTGAGGACACGTGTAAACCAGATTCCTTATTCTTCCTTAGCAATAGACAGTACAGTTTCCTTTATATGAGGACTCCCATTATCCAGATTCCTACTCCCAAAACCTGATTGGTGGATATCTCTTAGCAATATGCTCTGTAGCGTTTTGGGATGGAGGACTCGTGTAACCAAGATTCCTTATTTTTCCATAGCAACAGGTCGTGTAGTGTTCTGTATATGATGCCTCCCATAACTTAAATTCCTACTTAATTTTCCGCAATATGCCGAGACATTTCCTGGTGAACTAGGATTCCAGTTGCTTGGATATAAAGAGAATGACTTCCATAAAGTTCTTCTGGAATTGTAATCCAAGAATCCTGGTTCCCTTTTCAAAATCACACTAAAATTGTGGAGACCTAGAAACCCGAGATTGCTGATTAAATCTTGTCAAGACACTTGGTAGATTTAGGCGATTGAGAACTCCAAGAATCGGATTCCCTTTCCGTTCCCAGCAAGAAGCCCTGATTTTTCCTGTCGATGTGGTTTCCAAACTCTGTATACAAAAAGACAGATGCCCATAAGTATCCTAGAGAAGTGGAATCAATGATCCACG
>NW_007259630.1:0-449 GCF_000164805.1 Carlito syrichta
GCTTTGCATGATTATGATGTTTTTGGAGACAGGGTCTGACTCTGTGACCCAGGCTGGGTGCTGGGGTCACAACTGTCATTCATTGCAAGCCTCAAAATCATGGACTCTGGCAATCCACCTGCCTCAGGTTCTGGAGTGGCCAGGACAGCGGGTATCTTCACCCCAGATCCTATATTTGGGTGGGAGCAGAGACAGGTTCTCCCTGCATGGCTCAGGCTGGCCTTGGGCTCCAGGGCTCCAGCCATCCTCCCACCTCGGGATCCCATAGGGCTGGGAATCCAGTCATGGGAGTACACGCAAAGCCTTCTGGTTCATTTTCGATGAAGGATCGAAGCCAGGTTCAGGGGCTTAGCCTCATATTTCCAGCACTTTGGGAGGCCAAGTTCAGCGACTGGCCCCAACCCATGGGTTGAGACCCACCCTAGCAACATGATGAGACCTCATCTCTA
>NW_007259630.1:847-8469 GCF_000164805.1 Carlito syrichta
GGCGCCTGGTAGAGACCATGGTCCCGGCTACATAGGATGCGGTGGCCTTCATCCTAGGGCTTTTATTTTGCATCATGCCCACCGACAGAATGTATGAGGCCAGGCCAGGCACTGCTACTAACGGCCATCGGATCCGCACCTTGAGAGGCTGAGGCAGGAGGCAGCCTGAGCCCAGGAATTGGAGACCAGACTGGGCAATGAGGAAAGACCTCATATGGGTGAGAGGTCTCCAAAATCAAGTCAGTCGTGGTGGCCTCTGGACTCCCAGCTGCTCAGGGACTGAAGTGGGAGGACCACCTGAGACCCAGAGGTCGAGGCCCCTGGAGCCACAATCGTGCCACCGTGCCCTAGCTAAGGTGACAGAGCCTCCAGTGACAAAAAAGCTGCCTCCCTCGTATGCCACAACAGGTGTCCACGGCTCCCCAGGGACAAATCTGTGTGGCCTCGGGACGATAAATTTGTCAAAAGAGGAAGGGCCCATCCCAATTCAAAGGTGGGAGACTGGGTGACCGGAACATGAACTGACCATAGCATTGCGAGACCGCTTTGATTGCTCTGTGCCTGATGGCCCCCCTAAATTGGGGCAGTATGTTCCATGAGATCACACGTGTCTTTGCCATGGGGCACGAGTGTGGAGGGTGGAGGCAGGCCTTCTCGGTTGCGTAGCTGAAAGCATGGGTTGGATGTGCCTGCTGGACACCTTTGATACCTACCGTGAATGATAAGCAGGTTAGTGTCTTTTCCTGTCCCATCCCTTAGGGTGATTCCTCCCACTGAATGGCAGGGTTGGTGGTGGTGGCAGTGGTGGTGATTATTATTACATGGAGTCAGAATCCCACTCTGTCACCCAGGCTGAAGAGCAGGGGCCCACTCTCGGCCACCATGGCCTCCACTGGCTGGGATCCAGCATCTCTCCTGTTGCAGCCTCCCAAGTGGCCAGAATGACAGGTGTGTGCCACCATGCTGGCTCGCTCTGGTAGAGACGTGGTTTCACCAAGGTGCCCGGGCTTGTCTCAAACCCGGGGTCTCAGGCCATCCTCTCACCTCGGCCTCCCAGAGCACTGAAATGACAGACATGAGACCCTGAGCCCAGCCTGCACACTCCTTTCAGGGCCAACTGCGAGACCCGCTACCTTCCGACAACCCAGGACCCTGGAGAGGGTGGCCAGAGTCACCAGAGCTATTGCCTGTAGCAGGGACATGTCTCTGCCAGGGCACCCACCACTCTGCCCAACTCATTCCCAAGGGTGGACCCCCTTGCTCCTACCAGGGGCCTCCTTGGGGAAAGTGACGGCCTGACTGTCAAAACATCTGGTGGGCAAGGACTGCTGGGTGACTCACGCCTGTCTCCTTGGCACTCAGGGATGCCAAGACTGGAAGAAGGCCAGTGCCTGGGATCTCCAGACCAGGCTGGACAACACTGCAAGCCCCTACCTCATCCCCAAGCAAAACCCAGAATACCTTGTGTGAGGGCAGGTCTCAGTGGGAGGTTCATCTCCAGGCCAGACTTCAAGACCAGGCAGGAAGACCAATGGAAATCCTGTGACCACAGGAGTTTGGGAGACCCAGTCTGGGAGGATGGCTGAAGTTGGGTGGCTTGAGAGCAGCCTGGGCAGCCTAGTGGAGAAAGAAAAGAAAGAAAGAAAGAAGGAAGGAAGGAAGGAAGGAAGGAAGGAAGGAAGGAAGGAAGGAAGGAAAGAAAGAAAGAGAAAGAAAGAAAGAAAGAAAGAAAGAAAGAAAGAAAGAAAGAAAGAAAGAAAGATCCATTCTCTGGCAAACCTTCTGCCCTCAGTCCATCCCCCACACCTCCCCCCACATGTGAGGGTTCCCAAAGTTCAGCATGTTCCAGCCCCAACCCCTCCCAATTGCTGCCCCAACTTTGGTGCCTGAGTTTCTGAGGCTCCCTGGCTGGGTTCCTACCACCTCTCCTCTCGGAGGTGAGAAATGTTCCCCAGGCAGGCTGACCATCTGACTCAGCAATGAGAACCTTCTGCCAAGAAAGGCCAGGGACACATCACTCACCCGGGACATTTCTTCCCCCCATTCCAGTGCTTCTGCTTCCAAAGCCAGTCACTCTGTGAACACACCAAGCGCAGTTGAGAATCTGTGTATGATTCTGATTTTTGGAGACAGGGTCTGACTCTGTGGCTCAGGCCAGGGTCTGGGAACATGACCATCGTTATCTGCCAGCCTTGAAATCACAGGCCTTGGCGATCCTTTAGCCTCTGCCTCCAGAGTGCCTGGGACTACGGACATCTCTATCCCAGACCACCTGTTTGGATGGGTGTGGAGATGGCGTCTCCTTGCGTGGCCCAGGCTGGCCTTGGGCTTCTGGGCTCCAGCCATCCTCCCACCTCAGCATCCCAGAGCACTGGGATTCCAGGCATGGGCCACGACACTGGGTCTTCTTGTTTGTTTTCAATGAAAGATTGCAGCTGGGCTCGGGGGCTAAACCTAATCATCCCAGTACTTTGGCAGGCAGAGGCCAGTGGCCAGCCTGAGCCTGTGGGCCGAGACCCACACTGGCATCTCAGTGAAACCTCATCTCTACCCTCCATCACAATTGAGTTGGGTGTGGTGGCGTGCACATGCTGTACTGGCTCATTGAAATGTCAGCGAAAGGCTCCCCAGAGCCTGGTGGACTGAGGCTGCAGTGGCCAGGAGTGAGCCACCACCCTCCAGCCTGGACGATGGAGTTAGACTGCAACTCAAAGAAATAAAGGAAAAAATGAAATAAGAAAGAGCATCCATTTGTGTATGGAGTTGGGATCATCATGAACAGACAGAAATCATTTGAGAAGGAGGCCCCGGCCTTGGGACTAGAGCTCCTGAAAGAAGATGGATTGCCAGACAATTGTGCTGTGGCTTTGGGGGGCCAGGTTGGGGAACCACTGGATCCCAGAGGTCGGGAACAGCCTGGGTCACATAACGAGACCTCATTGCTTCCCAAAATGCAAACACTGGAAATGCCCATGGTGTTGCCCATGGTCCCTGATACATGGAATGTGGTGGCCTCTGTCCCAGTGTGTTCCTTTGTGTCACCCCCACAGACAGAATGTGTGAGTCCTGGCTGGACACCGTGGCTCACTGCTGACAGCCCCGCACTCTGGGAGGCCGAGGTGGGATGTTGCCTGAGCCCAGGGGTCAGAGACAAACCCGGGCAACATGGCCAGACATTGTCTTGGTGAGAAGTCCCCGAAATCGAGTCAGGTGTGGTGACCCCTAGAGTCCTGGCTGCTCAGGGTCAAGGCAGGAGGACTGCCTGAGCCCGGTGACAAAAATGACACCTCCATGTGCAACACAACACACGTCCACGGCTCCACAGGGAATGGTTTGCGTGGGTGGGGGACGATGGAGTAATCGGGAGAGGAAGGCTCTCACCCCCATCCAAAGGTGGCATACCGGGCAACCGGAACCTGGGATGGACGTGGTGTTGCTGTCTACCTCGATCGCTCTGTGCTTGATGGCCGGCATAGCTTGGGGCCGTCTGTTTTATGAGCTCACATGCGTCTTTGCCATGGGTTATGACTGTGGAGAGTGGAGGGAGGCCTTCTTTGGTGCATAGCCAAGTACCCAGTGGCCACCTTTGAAACATCCCATGAACAACATGCTGGAAGGTGCCTTTATTTCCCCCTTACCTGAGGGTGACTCTTCTCACTGTGTGGCAGGGGTGGTGGTGGTAGAGGTGGTGGTAATTATTTTTATTTGGGGTCAGAATCCCAGTCTGTCACCCAGGTCGGAGCACAGGGGCATACTCATGGCCATGGAGGACTCCACATGCCCAGCTCAGGTGATCCTCCCGCCTCGGCCCCCCAAGTGGTTGAAACCACAAGCCTGCACCACTACACCCCAATAATCTTTGGATTTATTTTTGATCGCTGAGACGAGGTTTCACCCTGTGTCCCTGGCTGGTGTCAAAACTACAGTCTCAGGTCATCCACTCGCCTGGGTCTCTGAAGGGGCAGAGTACCAGGCTGAGGCCCAGAGCCCAACCTGTGGTTTTGGTGGTGGTGGTGGTTGGATTATTATTCTGAGTCAGAGTCCCACTCTCTCGGACAGGCCGGCACGCAGGGGCCATTCACGGACACTGCAGACTCCACCTGCCAGGTTCAGGCAATCTTCTTATCTCGGCCCACCGAGTGGAGCCCTGGCATAGAGACCAACTTAGGCGAGGTGGCCTGAATTCGTCTTGGTGAAAGGGACCCAAAATCGAGTCAGGCGTGCTGGGACCTGGAGTCCAGGCTGCTTGGGGCCAAGGCTGGAGGACCGACTGAGCCCCACAGGTCAAGGCCCCGAAAGCCACCATCATTCTTCTGTGCCCCTACCCAGGCAACGAACACTCTGGTGACAAAAAAAATGCCTCCAATGTACGTCATGATGGATGTCAATGGTTCCCCAGGAAAAGATTCACGTGCATGGGATGATGGAGTGATCAGGAGAGGAAGGGGCCCTCCCCCCATCCGAAGTTGGTAGATGGGGCAAACGGAAACTGGGGCAGGGGCAGACAGCTGGGCAACTCATGCAAAACCCAGAAAACCTTGGCTGAGGGCAGGCTTTGGCACGTGGATCGCCTCCGACCCAGAGCTCAAGACCTGGCAAGAAGACTAGGATGTCGACCAAATGGGAAGCCTGGGATCACAGCAGATTGGGAGACTCAGGCCAAGAGGGTGCCCTGAGTTGGGAGGTTTGAGTGCAGCCAGGGCAACCTATAGAGGAAAGAAAAGAAAGAAAGAAAGAAAGAAAGAAAGAAAGAAAGAAAGAAAGAAAGAAAGAAAGAAAGAAAGAAGAAATAAATAAAGAAAGAAAGAAAGGAAGGAAAGAAAGAAAGAAAAATAGAAAGAAAGGAATCCATTCTCCTGGAAAGCATCTGCCCTCAGTCCATACCCCCATGCTTCCCCCACATGTGAGGGTCTCCCAAGCTAGGTACCTTCTAGCCCAAACTCCCCCAATGGGTGCCCCTCTTTTGTGCAGGAGATCCCGAGACTTCATATTATTGTTCGTGCCAGCTCTCCTCTCCAAGGTGAGAAAAATGCCCGAGGCAGGCCGACCCTCTGACTCAACAACAAGGACTTTCCGATAAGAAAGGCTAGGAACACATCCCTCACCCGGTGTCATTTCTTCCCACCAATCTCATTTTTCCTGGCTCAAAAGACAGTTGCCCTTTGAACACACTACCCACAGTTGAGTATCTGTGTAAGATTCTGATGTTTTTGGAGCCAGGGTCTGGCTCTGTGGCCCAGGCTGCGGCCTGGGGACACTACCATCGTTCACCGCCAGTCTCGTAATTGTGGGCTCCAGCAATCCTCCCACCTCAGCCTCCAGATTTGCCAGGACGATGGGCACCCTGATCCCAGACCTCCTGTTTGAATGGGTGCGAAGATCGGGTCTCCCTGTAGCAGGGTTGGCTATGATCTCTGGGGCTCCAGCCATCCTCCCGACTCAGCCTCCCAGAGACCTGGGATTCCAGGCATGGGCAGCCACAACAGGACTTATGGTCCATTTTAGAAGAAGGATTGAGGCTGGGTTCGGGTGTTCAGCCTTGTTATCCCAGCGCATTGGGAGGCTGAGGCCAGTAGCCAGCCCTAGCTTGCACATGCGAGATGCACCAGGGCAACTCAGCAAGAACTCTTCTCTACCCTCCATCCCAAATGAGCAGGGCATGGTGGTGGGCGCCTGTCATTCCTTCTCCTCGGATGGCCAGGTGCAAAGTCTTGCCAGAGTCCATCAGGCTGAGGATGTAGTGACCAGGAGTGAGTCACCACCCTCTAGCCTGGGTGGCGGATTGAGACTCTGACTCAAAAAAAAAAGAAAGAAAAGAACAGCATCCATTTGTGTATGGAGTTGGGATCATAGTGAACAGACAGAGATCATTGGGGAAGGATGCCTCAGTCTTGGGTGTACAGTTCCTGAAAGATGGTGTATCAGCAGACAATCGGGCAGTGGAGTTGGGAGGCCAAGGTGTGGAAACGCTGGAGGCCAAGAGTTTGAGACCAGCCTAGGCCACATAGTGAGACCTTGTCATTCCCCATAATGCAAACTATCAAGTCATGAGTGGTGGTTCCCACGGTCCCAGCTACATGGAATGCAGTGGCCTCCATCCCAGGGTGTGCCTTTGCGTCAACATGGCCTACAGCATGTGTGAGTCCAGGTTGGGCACCATGGTGTACAGCCATCAGCTCTGGGCCCTGGGAGGCCAAGGTGGGATGCTGCTTGAGCCCTGGGATCAGTGACCATCCCAGGTGACATGGCCAGACTTCCTCTTGGCAAGATGGACCCAAATCGAGTCAGGCATGGTGGCCTCCAGAGTCCAGGTTTTTGGGGTTGAGACAGTAGGACCACCTGAGCCCCTCAGGTCGAAGCCCCAGAAGCCACAATTGTGCCGCTGCTCCCTAACCTGGCATCAGACTCTGATGACAAAAAAGACACTTCCTACGTGCATAATGATGGGATACCAGTGTTCCCCAGGAAAAGTTCATGTGGGCTTGGGACAATAAAATAATCGGGAAAAAAGGGGCCCTCACCCCAGCCAAAGGTGGTAGCCTGGCGACCAGAACCTGGGATGACTGCGGCCTTGTCAGTCTGCCTTGATTACTTTATGCCCAATGGCGGCCCAACTTGGAGCAGTCTGTTCTGTGAGATCACATGAGTCTTTTCCATGTGGCACAAGTGTGGAGGGGGGAGGCAGACTTTCTGGGATGCATGGCCAAAGACCCAGGACAGATGTGCTCGGTGGCGAACTTTGAAACCTCCCTCTAATGACAGGGGGAAAGTGCCATTTCCTCTCCCATCCCTGATTATGACTCCTCGCACTGGATGGCAGGGGAGGTGGTTGTGTGTGTGGTTGTGATTATTATTATTTGGAGTCAGAATCCTGCTCTTTTGCCCAGGTCAGAGGGTAGGGTCACAATCATGGCCACCGTGGATTCCATCTGATGGGCTCAGGCAAGCCTCCCGCCTCAGCTCCCCAAGTGGCAGGAACCACAGGCCTGCGTCACCATGACTGACTAATCTTTGTATTTATTTTTGATGGCCGAGACGAGGTCTTGTGCCTTATCCAGGCTGGTGTCTAACCCGCAGGCTCAGGCTGCCCAATTCCTGGGTCTCTGAAGGGCCGGGATGCCAAGCTGAGCCCATGAGCCAGGCCTTTATTTGTGGTGATGGTGGTGGTTGGTATTATTCTCAGTCAGAGTCCCACTCTGTTGCCCAGGCCAGAATGCAGGGGCCAACTCTTGGCCACCATGGCCTCCACCGCTAGGCTCCAGTGATCTTCCTGCCACAGCCTCCCAAGTGGCTGGAATGACAAGCATGCGCCACCATGCTTGGCTCATTTTTTGACTTCTTGTAGAGAAGTCAAGAGGTCTTCCAAAGATGTCTGGGCTGGTCTTGACACAGGGGCTCAGGACATCCTCTCACCTCAGCTCCCAATGTGCATCGATGAAAGGTGTGAGACCACACACCTGGCCTCCACACCCCTCACGGTGCCCCACCACGAGGCCCACTCCCTCCCTATAACCTAGGAACCTGGAATGGGCGGCTAGAGTTGCCTGCCGAGTTCTCTCCATGGGGAGCACCTGGGGCAGGGGTGTGTCTCCACCGGGATGCCCACCCCTCCACCAGCCTCG
>NW_007259631.1:0-6824 GCF_000164805.1 Carlito syrichta
TCAGCTGGCTATGCTGCTTGCTAGCTAGATAGCTAGTCAATTAAGTCAGCTGGCTCCCCAGGTGACCAGCTAGTTAAGTCAGCTAGTTTACTCAGCTGACTAACCCAGCTGGGTAACTAGTTAATTCAGCACGTTAAGTCAGTGTCAAGCCAGCTGGCTAGCTATTTGAAAAGCCAGTTAAGTCAGATGGGCAGTCATCTGGCTCACTAGCTATTTCAGCTAATTTTGTCAGCTGGCTAGCTAGGAATATAGCTAATTAAGTCAGCTAGATATGTCAGCAAGCTTGCTAGTTAGGTCAGCTTGTTAAGTAACCTAGCTATATGATAGCTAGCTAGGTAGCTAGCTGGTAAAATCAGCTAGTTATGTCAGCTGGCTAGGTAGGCAGCTGACTAGTTAACTCAGCTAGTTAAGTCAGCAGTCTAGCGATTTAAGTCAGTTAGTTAAGTCAGCTTGCTAGCCAGCTGCCTAGCAGGATAGCAAGCTAGATAAGTCTGCAGGCTAGTCAGCTGGCTACTTCTTTATGTCAGCTAGTTAATTCAGTTGGCAAGCCAGCATTATACGTCGGTAGCTAGCTAGTTAAGTAATCTGGCTAGCAACCTGGCTATTCAGTGATGTCAGCTAATTAAGTCACGTGGCTAGACAGCTGGATAACGTGTTAAGTCACCTATTTGAGTCAGCTGGCTAGCCTGCTGTTTGCTGGTTGCCAGCCACTTAATTTAAGTGGACAGCCATCTGGTTAGCTAGGTGGCCAGCTAGCTAATTCAACTGGCTAGCCAGCTTTCTAACTTGTTACATCAGCTAGTTAAGTCAACTGGCTAGCCCCATGGCTAGGTAGGTCGCTAGCTAATTAAGTCATCTGCCTAGCCCGCTGTCTAGCTTGTAAAGTCAGCTAGTTAAGAGAGCTGGCTAGCTGGCTGGCTAGCTTGGTGGCTAGCTAGTTAAGCCAGCTGGCTAGGCAGATGACTATCTACTTAAGTCAGCTTAAGTCAGCTGGTTCACCGGCTGGCTAGCTAGGTGGCTGGCAAGTTAAGATGGCAGGTTAGCAGGCTGATCAGGAATGTGGTCATCTAGTTAAACCGACTGGCTAGCTGGCTGACCAGAAGGGTGGCTGGCTAGTTAAGCTGGCTGGCTATCAGACTGTCCTGTCAGCTGGCTGGCTATTTAATTCAACTAGCTAACCAACTGTCCAGTCCTCTAGCTAGCTAACCGGCTGCCTATCCAACTGGCCAGTTAGGTAGCTGGCTAGTTAAGCCAACTGGCTAGCCGTCTAGTCAACCAGGTAGCTAGCTTGTTTAGTCAGCTGGGTACCCAGATAGCCAGCCAACTAGCTAGTCAGCTACTTAAGTCATCTAGTGAACCAGCTGGCTAGTTAAGTCAGTTGGTAAGTCAGTTAACTATTCAGCTAGCTAGTTAAGTCAGCTAGGTAGACAGGTTGCTTATCAAGTAGCTATTTAAGTCAGCTATCAAGACAGCTAACTGATCAACTAGATAGTTAAGTCAGCTAGCCAGGTAACTAGCCAGTTAGATAGCTACTTAAGTCAGCTAGATAGACAGCTAAATAGCTTGTTTCCTTGCTAGTTATGTCAGCCATATAGCCAGCTACGTAGTCAGCTATCTAGTTAAGTCAGCAAGAAAATCAGCTAGTTACTTAGCTAATAAGTGTGCTAGCAACCCTGCAAGCTGGTCAGGTAATCAGTGGCCTCCCTCGCTTTCCATCAGGTCAGCTAACTAGTCTGCCCTCTCACCTACCAACTGGTCAGCAAACCAGTTAGCTCACTCGCCAGCCAAAAATTCAAGTAACTCGTCAGCTTGCTTGCAGGCCAACAGGACAGCTAGCTAGTTGGTTTGCATGCCAGCCAACTAGTTAAGTCAGCATACCAATGACTCTCTCGTTGGCCGACTAGTTAAGGCATCTCACCCATCAGCTTACTCGACGGCCAACTAGTTAATTCTGCTCATGGGTCTGCTCACTCACCGGCCAACTAGTTAAGTCTTCTTACTGTTCGGCTCATTTGCCAGACAACTAAAGTCAGCTGACCATTCAACTCACTCACTGGAAAGTTGGTTAAGTCAGCTGATCAGTCAGGTCACTTGCTGGCCGACTACTTAAGTCAGCTAACCAGTCGGGTAACTCGCTGGCTGAATTGTTAAGTCAGCTGACCAGTCGGCTCTCACCCACTGACTAATTAAGTCTGCTCAAATGTTGGCTTAAGCGCTGTCAGACTAATTTATTCAGGTAACCTGTCCACCAACTAGCCGTCCAAATAGTAAAGTGAGCTAACATTCATCCGACAAGCCGACAAACTTGTCAACAGACAAGTTAGCACAGCTAACTAGTCGGCCGACTAATTAAGTCAGCTCACTTCTCGGCCAACTAGTCGGCCGGCTAGTTAGTTCAGCAAATGAACAGCCAACTAGTTAACATTGCTAACATGGGGGCCAACTCATCAGTCATCTTGTTAAGCCAGCTAACTAGTCGGCTGACTAGTCGGCCGACTTGTTAAACCAGCTAACATGATGGAGGAGTAGGCAGCCAACGTGTTAAACAATCTAAGTAGTCAGCCAACTTGTCTGCCCACAAGTTAATTCACCTAGCTAACTAGTTAACCAACTACTTATGTCAGCCAGGTAACTCGTTTACCAACTAGTTAAAACAGTTAGCTAACTCAACCAACTCGTTATGTCAGCTAGCTATCTCCTTAGCCAACTAGTTAATTCAGCTATGTAAGTCAGCTAGCTAACCAGATAGATAGCTAAATAAGCTAGCTATGCCAGCTAGCTCACTAGTTAGCGAACTATTTAAGTCACCTACTTATGTCTGCTACCTAACTAGTGAGATAATTATTAAAGCAGCCAGTTATTCAGCTAGTTTAATAGTTAGATAACTATTTAATTCAGGTAGTTAAGTCAGCTAGCTAACTTGTTAAGTCGGCCAGTTAAGTCAGATAGCTAAGTCATCTAGTTAAGTCAGCTTTCTAATTTAATCAGTTGGTTAAGACAGTTAGCTAACTAATTAGCTAATGGGTTAAGTCAGCAGGCTGAGTGAGGGTGTTAGCTAGTTAACTAATGGGTTAAGCCAGCTGGTTGAGTCAGTTAGCTAGTTAGATAGCAAAAGGGTTGTGTCAGCTGGTTGAATAGGCAAGCTAGATAGTTAGCTAACGAGCTAAGTCAGCTGGTTCAGTTAGCAAGCTAGCTCTTTAGATGACGAGTTATGTCAGATGATTATGTCAGCTAACTAGCACGTAAGATAACGAGTAAGCTTACTAGTTAGCTAACTGGTTAAGTCAGCAAGCTAGCTAGGCTGCTGACTATTTTAGTCAGCTTGCTACCTAGGTAACTAGCTGATTAGATAACTATTTAAGTCAGCTAGCTAGTTAAGTCAGCTGGCTAGCCAAAAGGCTAGATAGGTAGTGAGCTATTTAAGTAAGTTGGCTAACCAGCTGGCTAGCTGGTTAGTTCAGCTAGTTAAGAGAGCTGGCTAGCCAACTGGCAATGTATGTAGCTAGCTAGTTAAGTCAACTAGATAGCTACCTGGCTAGCTAGTGATGTCAGTGTGTTAAGTCAGTTGGCTACCCAACTGGCTAGCTGTTAAGTCAGCTAATTTAATCAGCTGCCTATCCAGCTGGCTAGGCAGATAACTAGCTACATATGTCAGCTTGCTAGCCAACAGGTTAGATAGTTATGTCAGCTGGCTAGACTGCTGGCTATGTATGTATCTAGCTAGTTAAGTGAGCTGGCTTGCCAGCTTGTTATATTAAGTCAGTTAAGTAAGTCAGTTGACTAGCCAGCTGGCTAGATAGGTAGTCATCTTGTTAAATCCCCTGGCTAGTCAGCTGACTTACTGGTTAAGTCAGCTAGCAACCTGCTGCCTAGCTAGTTAAGTCAGCTTGTTAAGTCTGTTGGCTAACCAGCTGGTTAGCTAGTTAAAAGCTAGTTAAGTCAGATGGCTAGGCATCTGGCTAGCTATTTTTTTTTGCTAGTTAATTCAGCTGGTTACCTAGGAATCTAGCTATATAAGTCAGGTAGTTATGTCAGCTAGGTAGCTCATTAAGGCAGCTAGTTAAGCCAGCTGGTGAAGTAGGTAGCTAACTGATTAAGTCAGCTAGTTAAGATAGCTTGCTAGCTAGTGAAGTCAGCAAGATAAGTCAGCTGGCTAGCCAGCTTCCCAGTTGGGTAGCTAGTTAGTTATGTCAGCTGGCTAGCCAGTTAGGTAGTTGTTGGGAGCCAACATCTGTAGCTACACAGGTGAGGCCTATGAAGGCCTATATAGAAGGTCGCCTCTGACACAAGGATATAACATCAAGTGTGTGCATATGAATAGTAACCAGTGTATTATAAGACAACAGAATTTTCAATATTAGGAAGTGACAGTCTAAAATAAAATCTTATCATATCCAATGATAAATGCACGCAGAATTATTTTATATCTCTTTTTCTTTCTAAACTGTTTTTCTGCTTAAGATTTTTAGCTGTTATTTCCTGGTAAACTGATTGATTAGCCTTTGTTCCATTATGTAGTTTCACTTGGGGTTAAGATTAGATGTTATAACTGTGATAATAGTTTTGTTATGTTTCCTTTGGTCAAGCAGAACGTTCTTGGTTTCTATATGTGCAGAAACTCTCAGCTTGCTTCAGCCCTAGCTATCATCATGACAACTGTGCAGTTCATTGTTCTAAGTGGCATGGTAGGTTTTGAGATGTAGGTAGCCTCCACACAACAGACAATCAGATTTAGGTTTTAGGTTAAAATATTGTTGAATTAAGTTTTATAGAACATAGAGTAAGTTCATAATTTTTATACTTATTAGTGCTAATGATAAGGTTTGTAATAGATAATAGTAGGATAATAGTTGTATTAGAATTTAGACATGGTATTATAAGATAAGTAATTAATAAAGTATAAGAGACAATAACTTAGATATTTGAAATTTATAGAAGTTGTGATAAAATTTGAGGTTAAGGATAAGTACATAGGTAATTAATATACAATTATAGGGCAGTATAAAAATGTAGTAGTTATAAGATTATAAAATAAATAGTATAAAATTAAGGTAATAAAATGAAGTCATTTAAGTAAACTTATAGATTATAGTATAGTGTTAAGTTGATAAGATTAATCGTTAAAAATATTAAAAGTTACTAAAATTGGATTGAACTTAGAGTTAACTTGGAAAGTTTTTTAATCAGGGTTTAGAACATAGAGTATAATATGAATGATTTATTGAACATTGTGGAAAACATTTTGAACAATCTGTATTGAAATTGTGCACCTGTGATTCATACATCATGGAATTGTAATTGTTCACTGGGAACTTGAAAGTCTTGTGATGGTCTTGTGATACATGATTTGTAAAGTGCGTTACACTTCAATGAACTTGTACGCCCCCAGCAAGTAATTGTCACACTGCTAGAGATTATAGAAAGTGGTATATAAGTTGGAAAAGGTTTGAATAAAATTGGCTTCAACCTTGGCCAGACTGTTCCCAGAAGAGCTGCCTCCAAGTGGTTTCTTCTCGCCATTCTGACTCACTGGTGCGGTCCTAACTCCCCCTCAGTCAGTGCAGGTCACCGACAGGTAGTTATTTCAGTAGTCTAGTTGTCAACTCAATAGGCAGCTGGTTAGCTAGGTAGTTGGCTAGTAAAGTCATCTGGCTATCCAGCTGGCTAGCTAGGTACTTAGGCAGTAATGTCAGCCTGCTAGCCAGCTGGTTAGCTAGTTAAGTCACCTAGTTAAGTCAGTTGGCTATCTGGCTGGCTAGCCAGGTAGCCTGCAAATTAACTGAGATAGCTTGACAACTGGCTAGCTAGTTAAGTCACCTAGTTTAGTCAGCTGGCTAGCCAGCAGGCTAACTATATAGCAAGCAAGATAATTCAGCTGACTAGCAAGCAGGCCAGCTATTTATGTCAGCTAGTTAGGTCAGCAGGCTAGCCAGTTTGCTAGCTAAGTAGCGAACTAGTTATTTCAGTTGACTATCCAGCTTGCTAGGTAATTAAGACAGCTAGTTAAATCAGCTGGCTAGCCAGTTAGCTAGCTTCATAGAGAGCTAGTTAAGTCAGCTAGTTGAGTCTGCTAGTTAGCCAGTTGGCTAGCAGGTTAAGTCAACTAGTTCATTCAGCTGACTTCCCAGCTGGCTAGCTAGGTCGCAAGCTAGTTAAGTAAGCTGGTTAGCCAGCTTCCTAGAAATTTAAGTCAGCTAGTTATTCAGCTGGCTTCCCAGCTAGCTACCAGCTTGTTATCTTTAGTAAGCTAGTTAAGTCAGCTGCCCAGTCAGCTGGTTAGCTAGGTAGCTAGCTAGTTATGTCATTTATTTAAGTCAGCTGTCTAACCATCTGCAAAGCAGGGTAGCTAGCTAGTTAAATCAGCTGACTAGTCAGTTGGCTAGCTAGTTAATTCACGCAGTTAAGTCAGCTAACTGGCCAGCAAGTTAGCTAAGTAATTAGGTAGTTAACTCAGCTGGAAAGGCTGCAGTCTAAGTAGGTTGATAGCTTGTTAATTGAGCTGGATAGCCATGAGGCTGTCTTGTTATGTCACCTAGTTAAGTCACGTGGCTATCCAGCTGTCTATCTAGGTAGCTAGCTACTTATGTCTGTTGGCTTGCCAGCTGGCTACTTCGTTAAGTCAGCTGGCTAGGCTGCTGGCTAGCTAGGTATCTAGGCAATGAAGTCAGCTGGCTAGCAGCTGGCAAGCTAGTTAAGTCAGCTAGTTTAGTCAGTTGGCTAATCATCTGGCTAACTAGTTAAGTCAGCTCATTAAGTCAGTTGTCTAGCAAGTTGGCTAGGTATTAAAAAGCTAGTTACATCAGATGCATAGACAGGTGGCTCGC
>NW_007259632.1:0-2857 GCF_000164805.1 Carlito syrichta
ACTTGCTAGCTACCTAGTTAGCCAGCTGGGTACCCAGCTGACTTAACTCGTGAGCTAATGAGCTAACCAGCTGATTTAACCAGCTGACTTAACTCATTAGGTAATGAGCTAACCAGCTGACTCAACTAGCTGGCTAATGAGCTAGACAACTGACTCAACTAGCTGCCTAACAGTCTAGCCATCTGACTCAACTAGCTGGCTAACAGAGTAGCCAGCAGACTCAACTATCTGGCTAAGGAGCTAGCCAGATGGCTCAACTAGATGACTCAACTAGCTAGGTAATGAGCTAGCCAACTGACTTAACTAGCTGTTACAACTAGCTGGCTAATGAGCTAAACTAGTTACCTATCCATCTAGCCAGCTGAACAACTAGCTGGCTAACAGGCAGGCCAGGTGATTCAGCTAGCTGGCTATCGAGCTAGCCAGATGACTCAACTAGCTGACTCAACTAGCTAGCTAACGAACTAGCCAGCTGACTCTACTAGCTGACCCAAGTAGTTAGCTAGCGAGCTAACCAGCTGACTAAACTAGCTGACTCAACTAGCCAGCTAACGAGCTAGTCAGCTGAGTTAACTAGCTGACTTAACTAGCTTGCCAGGTGGCTAGCTAGCTGACTTAAATTGCTAGCTACCACCAAACCACCTGGCTAGCCACCTCACTTAACTGTCTGACATAACTAGCTAGCTAGCTGGCTAGCCAACTGACTTAATTAGATAGCTACCTACCTAGCCAGCTGACTAGAAGGCTGACTTAATTAGCTGACTTAACTTGCTAACCAGATGGAAAGCCAGCTGACTTAACTAGCTAAATACCTACGTAGATAGCTGGCTAGCCAGATGACTTAACTAGCTGACTTAACGATCGAGCCAGCTGGGTAGCCAGATGAATTAACTAGCTAGCAACCTAGATATCTAGCTGGCTAGCCAGCTGACTTAACTAGCTGACTTAACTGGCTATCCAGCTGGAGTGCCAACTGACTTAACTAGCTAACTACCTAGCTAGCAAGCTGGCTAGCGAGCTGACTTAACTAGCTGATTAACTAGTTACCTAGCTGACTTAACTTGATGACTTAACTAGCTTGCTACCTAGCTACCCAGTTGACTTTACTAACTTACTTAACTAGGTAGATACCCACCTAGCCAACTGACTTAAGTAGTTAACTAATGAGCTAGATACCTAGCTAGCCAACTTTCTTAAGTAGTTAGCTAATGAGCTAGCGACCTAGCTAGCCAGCTGACTTAGTTAACAAGCTAGCTACCTAGCTAACCATCTGACTTAAATAATCAGCTATCTATCCAGCTAGCTGACTTAACCAGCTGGCTAGCGAGTTAGCATACTCGTTAGCTAATGTGCTAGCTAGCTGACTGAATCACCTGACTTAACTTACTAACTAATGAGCTAGCCAGCTGACTCAACCAGCTGACTTAACTCACTAGCTAACGAGCTAACTAGCTGACTCAGCCAGCTGACTTAACTCATCAGCTAATTAGCTATCTAGCTGACTGAACCAGCTGACTTAACTCATTAGATAACTAGCTAGCCAGGTGACTCAAACAGCTGACTTAACTCATTAGCTAACTAGCTAGCCAGCAGACTCGACCAGTTGAATTATCTCATTAGCTAACTTGCTAGCCAGCTGACCCAACCAGCTGAATTAACTCATTAGCTAACTAGCTAGCCATCTGACTCAACTAGCTGACTTTACTCTTTAGCTAACTAGCTAGCCAGCTGAATTTACCAGCTTACTTAACAAGTTAGCCAACTAGCTAGCCAGCTGACTTAAACAGCTGACTTAGCTAATTAGCCAAATAACTAGCTAGCTCTATTAACCAGCTGATTTAGCTACTTAGCCAACAAGCTATCTAGCTGAATTAACCAGTTGACTTATTTAGTTAGCTAACTAGTTAGATAGGTGTGACTTAACCAGCTAACTTAGCTAGCTGACCTAACTATTTAGCTAGCTGAATTACCTAGCTGACTTAAAATAGTTAGCTAGCTGATTTAACTAGCTGACTTGCCTTGCTGACTTAACTAGTTAGCTAGATGTCTTATCTAGGTGATTAACTAGTTAGCTAACTAGTTATCTAGCTGACTTAGCAGCTGATTAACTCATTAGCTAACAAGTTAGCTGACTGACTTAGCCAGCTATCATAACTCATTAGCTAACTAGCTAGTTAGCTGACTTAACCAGCTGACCTAACTTGTTAGTTATCTAGCTAGCTAGCTGACTTAAGCAGCTGACTTAACTCGTTAGCTAACTAGCTAGGTAGCTAAGTTAACCAGCTGACTTAACTCATTACCTAACTAGCTATCTAACTGACTTAACCAGCTGACTTAACTCGTTAGCTAACTAGCTAGCTAGCTGACTTAAACAGCTTACTTAGTACATTATCTAACTAACTAGCTGACTTAACCAGCTGACTTAGCTTGTTAGCTAACTAGCGAGCTAACTAACTTAACCAGTTTACTTAGCTAGCTGTCCTAACTAGTTAGCTAGTTGACTTAGCTAGCTGGCTTAACTAGTTAGTTACCTGACATAACTAGTTGCCTTAGCTAGTGGACTTACATGGTTAGCTAGCTGAATTAGCTAGCTGACTTAACTAGATAGCTGACTAGTTATCTCACAGACTTAGCTAGCTAACTTAACTTGTTAGCTGATGAGCTAGCCAGCTGACTTCGCCAGTCAGCTAACTTGTTAGCTGACGAACTAGCTAGCTGACTTCGCCAGCTGACTTCACCATTTGCTGACGAGCTAGCCAGCTGACTTCACCAGATGACTTAACTGGTTAGCTGACAAAACAGCCAGCTGTCTCAACCACAATCTTAACTCGTTAGGTGAGGAGACAGCCAGCTGACT
>NW_007259632.1:3327-4736 GCF_000164805.1 Carlito syrichta
TAGCTGACAAGCCAGCTAGCTGACATCACTAGCTAGCCAGGCGGCTATCCAGTGGACATAAATAGCTAGTTACCTACCTAGCCAGTTTGATAGCCAGCTGTCTTACCTAGCTGACTTAACCTGCAAGCCAGCTGGCAAGCAAGCTGACTTATCTAACTAGCTACCTACCTAGCCAGGAGTCTAGTCAACTGACATAACTAGCTGACATAACTAGCTAGCCAGCTGGCTAGCCAGCTGACTTAACTAGCATGCCAGCTGGCTAGCAAGCTGACAACTATCTGACTTAAACAGCTAGTGAGCTGGCTAGCCAGCTGACTTATCTAGCTAGTTACCTAGCTCGCAGGCTGTGTAGCCATCTGACTTCACTAGCTGACTTAACAAGCTAGCCAGGTGGCTAGCCAGCTGACATAACTAGTTTGCTACATAACTATAGCATTGGCTAGCCACTTGACTTAACTAGCTGATTTAACCAGCTAGCAAGCTGGCTAGCCAGTTGAATGAACTAGCAAACTTAAAGTTAGCCAGCTGTCTAGCCAGCTGACTTAACTAGCTGATTTAAGTAGCTAGACAGCTGGCAAGCCAGTTGACACAACTAGCTAGCTACTTGCTAGACAGCCTGCTGGTCAACTGACTAAGATAGCGGACTTAACCAGCTAACCAGCTGGCTAGCCAGATGAAAAAATGAGCTGACTTAACTAACTACCCAGATGGTTAGTCAGCTGAATTAACTAGCTGACATAACCAGCTAGCCAGCTGGCTAGCCAGCTGACTTAACTAGCTAGCCACCTAGCTAGCCAGCAGGGTAGCCAGCTAAATTAACTACCTGACTTAACTAACTAGCCACTTGGCTATCCAGCTGACTTAACTAGCTTACTACCTAGCTAGCCAGCTGGCTAGCCAGCTGATTTACTAGTTGACATAACAAGCTAGCCAGCTAGTTAGCCAGCTGACTCAACTAGCTGACATAACTTGTTAGCCATCTTGCTAGCCTGCTGACTTCACTAGCTCTCTATCTAGCTATCCAGCTGGCTAGCCAGCTGACTTTACTAGCTGACTTAATTAGCTAGTCAGCTGGCTAGCCAAATGACTTAAATAGCTCACTACCTAGCTAGCCAGCTGGCTAGCCAAATGAGAACTAGCTGACTTAACTAGATGTCCTGCTTGCTAGCCAGCTGAATAAACTAGCTTGCTACATAGCTAGATATCTGGCTACCCAGGTGAATTAGCCAGGTGACTTAACTCACTAGTCAGCTGGCAAGTCAGCTGACTTAACTAGCTCCTTTAACCAACTAGTCAGCTGGCTAGCAAGCTAACTTATTTACCTAGCTACCTACGTACCCAGGTGGCTAGCCAGCTGACTTAACAAGTAGACTTAACAAGCTAGCCAGCTGGATAGCCAGCTGACATAA
>NW_007259633.1:0-4801 GCF_000164805.1 Carlito syrichta
CTTCAGCCACACCTCAGACTACCTGTTCTCAACCAATCCCCACCCCAAGTTCCTCAATCTAATGAGAAAGTCCCTCTATCCTGTGAATACAGCATCCTGTCTAACATGGAACTTTGTACACCCTGGACTTTCCAGATCAGCACACATGTGCATTGAAAGTTTAAGATTGTATTCTTATAAACTTTGAGTTTATAAACTCCATTAAACAGAAGCCCACAGTGAGATCATGGCTGTATTCTCTCTTAACCAGCCAGCTCCATTTTTCTTGCTACACGGAGTATACCTTGCTTTTAGTAAAACTATCACTTGCAACTGCAATTATTTTATATTGTTCAAGTCATGTTTTCAATTATTTGTCAAAAGGACACAAGAACCTAGAGTCGCAATATGGGTCCTACTAACCTAGTAACATTCTTACATGTTGGATGCGGCATGATAGCTCTCTGGAGTCTCTTTTATAATGGTATTAATCTAAAGTAATCCATAATCACTTTCCAAAGGCTCTACTTCCTAATACCACCACCTTTTGAATTAGGGTTTCAAAATATGCACTTGGAGAGGACACATTGAGAATACAGCACACCAAAAAATACATTAAATACACCAAAAAACAACTAATTGTCAACATATAAAGCAATTAAAGAAACACGCTAAAAAATTACCTAGATGTCAGGCATATCAAACAGATTTTAAAGCAACTATGACTCATACCTTCAAAGACATAGACAATAAAGGAGATTACTTAAATGAACAAGTGAGGAATTTTGGTTGAGAGATGAATACTTTTTTTAAAAAGTATAATTGAAATACCAAAACAACAACAAAATATATTAATAATAAAGAGTTCCTTTGATGTGTTTTAATATGTTAGAAAATTTAATTGCTGAGGAAAAAAAAAGTAGTGCATTTGAAGATAGGTCATAGAAATTAACCTAAAACAAGAGAGAACTCTGAAAAGAACAGACAATCTTGTAAGCAATCTAAATGTTCTAATTTAGTCATAATTTAAGTCCCATGTAACAAAGAAGAAAAAAGAAATATTTGAAGAAATAGTGGCCAAGAATTTTTAAAAGTTAAGGAATAAGCCACATATTCCTAAAACTAAATAAATCAATACACGGAAGAACAGACATACATGAACACACACATGACATAATATTCAAATCACCCAATAAAAACAAAACATCTTGAAGTCACCAGTAGATTAAACATTACAGACATAAACAAAGATAAACATGACAGTAGACTTTTCATCAGAAACTGTGCAATCCAGAAGATAAAGACGTGACATTTTAAGTACTGAAGCAAAATTTGAACAGTCCAAATATCTATACCCAGAAAAAAATCTTTCATAAATTAAGAAAGCAAAAACATTTTAGACAAATAGAAGTTTAAATAAGTTATTGCCAGCAGAGTGTGGTACTAAGAAAATTAAAGCAAGGTGTATAGGTAAAAATATGAAACAAGTTGGATACTAAAGAGATTTTATGAAGAATAAAAACATGATTATATATGTTTCTTAAGGTCTAGAGTTATATTAATTAATATAAATAATAATGATTTTTAATTAATAAATAAAAAATTATTAAAGATTAATTAAGTCAATTAAGTAAAGGGTAGTGGGAAGTGTTGAAGGAGAGACGGATAGGTGAACGACGATCATATACCAGACACCTGCTTCTTGAACAGATGATAATTTAATGCTAGTTAATACAGAGATTTTATACCATTTTTGAAGGGGCAAGACAAAGAAAATTCTTTCACATTCATATCTTTTAAAAGTTATCAGCTAGTGGTCTTAGTAGCGAACAAACCAAGATTCCCATAGGTTTTAGTAGCAAACAAACCAAGATTCCCATAGGCCTCCAGACAACGTCTTATTCATAAAGCCAACAATGACACTCTCAGTTCAATGTCCTAAATTACAAATGTTTCAAGAAAGTTTCTTTAAGTGTATATTTCTTTATGAGTCAGGAATATTCTCATCTTAGGTTCTTATGTTCTTCAGAGTCCTGTGATCACTTCCCTTGTCCAGATGTCCTTGTTACTTTTCTCTTATCTTGCCATGCTTGTTTCTAAAGAGAACTCAAAAGAATCTTTTAGTAATGTTTCCAAGGCCCCTCAAGGTTACTTTCTGTTTTAGCTGATCTGTCATAAAAGTGTCTGATTATTATATTATGAGTTCAGTGAAAACCTATTCTATAAATGTTAACTTAAAGTTTTAACTATAGTATTAAGTAGAAACCTTAATATTAATCTTTATCCTAAGTTAGTGAAAGCAGTGTTATAAATCACCTACATAACTCCTAGATAAGTGTTAGAATTTATAATGAATTCATAATGAACTTACTATAAACTTGTGCTTTTAAAAATCCTTATGTCTAAACACTAAACACTAAACTGCATAATCCTAAATCAAATAAGGAGCGGATATACTTATATCATTTATTACTTAAGCAATATCTAGTAACTTATAACCAAGTGAAAGAAAGCATTCTTGATGTGCTTCAGAGTTTAACCCTTGCATATGTTAGAAAAGGCCAAGTGGCATAGTGGGAAAAATGGAAAAATAAACCATGATATTTCCAGGTTAGCTGTGATTCTTCGCATAAACATGCCATCTTCCTCTTCCACGACTGCACAGAATTTCTTCAGCTGTATCAACAGCAAAGATGGAAGACAGAAGGGCTTCAGCTGCCCGGACTCGCTTTGCGGTCGGGGGTCCTCAGCGCACCTGGACTTTGTCATCAGGTGGGCCTCCAAGACTGGCTCCCAACACTTGTTGCAAATAAAAACACTCCTGTCCTAAGAATTATTTCCCCTAAACTGAGAAGTGGGATTAAATCAACATGTTAAAGTCACAGGTCCCCATATAAGTAGCACCAATGACAACTGTGCTGAAGCACTAGTAGGCACAATACAGGGTTGTTAACAAGGGAACAGGCAGTGTTGAGCAAAACTGAAAATTTTTTTATGACTACTGAGTGAACTGCATGTGTTAAATATTTCCCAGAGATCAGTAACTCCAGACCCAGCTAACAAAGAGCTTGAGTTCAAAGACATGTTTACATTTTCTATCAATGAAGGTCCAGTAGGAGAAAAAGGGAACATCTAGAAAAATCTAAATTCTCTCAAGACTGTTATTTGATTCAATGTAACCAGGTAGTTCTTATAAAAAAGATAAGAAGCACAGAGATCCTGTGCTTTGAGACTATTCATTAGTGATAAGCTCTATCTAAAAGGAAAGGAATCCTAAAAACATGTGATCATGTATTATTCAAATAGCACATTCTACTTCCCTGGTATGATGGAAAGCCTCTATTAATAAAATTCCGCAAATATGAGCAAAAATCACTATAGGCCAATACAAGGGGAGACGCCCCAAAAGCAGAATTTATTTATAAAAATTGTGTATTTATTCTTGCATATTTAAACTTCAGTCATCTTCAAAGTACATTTTGTTTGCTGCAATACACCTATTGAAACTCTTATTCCATAGCTCGAGTTCTTGAACTTGTAAATTTTGATGCCTTTTAGTGCTTTTGCATTTTTTGGTGTCATCTCTTCAACATTAACAAAACATTTACCTTTGAAGAATTTTTTCATCTGGGGAAACAGACAAAAAAAGTCAGTGGGTGAGATGGAATGAATAAGGAGGGTGGAGATACCAGAGTCATGTGTTTTTGGTCAAAATCTGGTGAACACACAGCATGGTGTGGGCCAGTGCACTCATAAATCATATACCATAAAATAGCCAAACATGTTGAAAGAATCTTAAAAAGAAATCATGAAGCCAAACGCCATCTCTGACAACAAAACTAACTGGTACACTGATACTTAGGTTACTAGAAACTTACCTAGTTGGGCAAGCCTGTACTACAAGGGACCTTCCCTCCAAAAGATAATTTAGAGTTTTTTTGGGTACCCCTTCACTTCAAAATGATAAGCACTTAAGTAAATGAAAAAATAAGTGTGGAAATATTTGAATTAAGAATCGGACTGATTTAATACCAAGTAAAGGTGTATCTTTAAAATACTGATACTATAGATTAATGTAACAATTGATTTGAATATTAGCATGTTGGTACTAAGATTACTGACTTTACATAACTAAAACAATGGTAAGAATGTTAGCTTAATTTATACTTGTCACTTTTTCTATTGAAATTGATCAATGCAAATAATTTAGTCACATCTAAAGGGAAATAATGCAATTTAATACATCTAAAGAAAATAATAGAGTTTAATACAGATTTAACACATATGAGCCTTCTTTGCTTGCTATGTATTAAACATCAAAATATGCTGAAAAATATACATTTATTCCTTCACTCTTTTCTATACCTATTTTTGCCTAATATCTTAGCTTGAAGTTTATACATTCGTGTGTTATGTGGGATCCTTGGCCCTGGCTGCAAAGTACTATCACTTGAAGACTATCAAAAATTCAACTTGGAGGAGAGGCAAGATGACGATGGCATAAGTGAACTGGTGAGATTCTCTGAATGGACCAAGACTGCATACTGCTGAATAGACAGACTGTAAAGCAGAGGGAAAAGTGAACAAAGCCAGAAGACCCTCATAAGGAAGAACAGGTCATTGCAGAAGAGAAATAAAAGCAACCCCACCTTTCCTCAAAAACAGAATTGAAGGGGGGAGGGAAAGGGGGAGAGGGAGAAAAATCTACAGAAATGAAGAAAAACCAAAAGAAAACCAGGCATCTGGGAGAGAAGACACTGAGAAAATTGACTTTGGAATGCAAACAATGAAAAGCCCCCAGAATGAAGGATCTCAAACTGCA
>NW_007259633.1:5062-6258 GCF_000164805.1 Carlito syrichta
ATCATTCAAGAAAGCTTCCCTTATCTAATCAGTGATGCAAAAAATTCAAGCACAAGAGATTCAGAGAACCCCTGCAAGACAACAAATGAGAAGACCAACTCCTAGACACATAATAATTCGCCTAAATAAAGTAGGCACAAAAGAAAAAATCCTAAAGGCAGCAAGAGAAAAAGGCCAGATCACCTATCATGGAAGACCAATCAGAATAGCAGCAGATTTATCTGCAGAAACCCTGCAGGCTAGGAGAGCTTGGCGCCCTATCTTCAAAGTCCTAAAAGATAACCAATTTCAACCAAGAATAACCTACCCAGCCAAGCTAAGCTTCATCAGTGAGGGAGAATTAAAATCTTTCCCAGATATCCAATCTCTAAGAACTTATGCTGCCACCAAACCATCTCTACATGAAACACTTAAGAAAGTACTAAATGCAGAAAAAAAGGAAAAAAGAACAACATTCTTCACAAGAGTACAGGGAAAAGAATAAAATATACATGAACCAACCCCAAAACCAAAAGAAAGACCAAGGAAAAAGAAAAGAAAAAACCAAGTGGAAGAACAACAACTCAATAAGAATTCCATGATAGGGACGAACTCTCACATTTCAATAATTAGTCTGAATGTGAATGGACTAAACGCACCACTGAAAAGACATAGAATGACAAAATGGATAAAATATCACCAGGCAACAATATACTGCCTTCAAGAGACCCATCTCACTAGAAAGGACATACACAGACTCAAAGTAAGAGGATGGGAAACAAATTTTCAGGCGAATGGAACACAAAAAAAGGAGGAGTCATGATCCTAATTTCAGACAAAATACCATTTAAGCTATCAAAAATTAAAAAAGATACAGAGGGCCACTACATAATGATAAAAGGTTCACTCCATCAACAAGAAATATCTATCCTAAACATATATGCACCCAACATAGGCGCACCAACATTCATAAAGCAACTTCTAGGAAAACTAAAGAAAGACATTGATTCTAACACCATAATAACTGGGGACTTGAATACACCACTCACAACCTTAGACAGATCATCGGGACAAAAAATTAGCATGGAGATCTGGAACCTCAATGAGACTCTGGGCCAAATGGACTTAATTGATACCTATACACACTCCATCCAAAGACCACAGAATACACATTCTACTCATCACTGCATGGAACATATTCTAAGATCGACCACAAA
>NW_007259633.1:7212-8466 GCF_000164805.1 Carlito syrichta
CCAATATCTTTGATGAACATAGATGCTAAAATTCTCAACAAGATCCTAGCAAACAGGATTCAGCAATACATATCAAAAATCATGACCAAGTAGGTTTCATTCCTGGGATGCAAGGCTAGTTCAACATTCGTAAAACCATAAATGTTATTAAATACATCAACAGATGTCAAAACAAAAACCACATGATTATATCATTAGATGCAGAAAAAGCTTTTGATAAAATCCAGCACCCCTTCTTGATAAAAACCCTTGAACATCTAGGTATACGGGGAACATACCTCAAAATAGTAAAAGCCATCTACAAGAAACCTACAGTGAGCATACTCCTAAATGGACAAAAATTAAAACCATTTCCCCTGAAAACTGTAACAAGACAAGGATGCCCACTCTCACCCCTCCTGTTCAACATAGTATTGGAAGTCCTGGCTCGAGCAATCAGAGAAGAGAAGGCAATCAGGGGTATCCAGATAGGAAAAGAGGAAGTCAAGTTATCTCTCTTTGCAGATGACATGATTGTATACCTTGAAAACCCAAGAGAATCTGTCAAAAACCTCCTTATACTGATAAAGGCCTTTGGCAAAGTCTCAGGATACAAAATAAATGTACAAAAGACAATCGCATTTCTCTACACCAATAATAAACAAACAGAAACCCAAATAAAAAACACAATTCCATTCACAATACCCACAAAAAAAATGAAATACCTTGGCATCTTCCTAACCAGAGACGTGAAAGACCTTTACAAGGAAAACTACAAAACACTGCTCAAAGAAATCAAAGTTGACACAAACAAGTGGAAAAATATCCCATGCTTATGGATCGGAAGAATCAACATTGTGAAGATGTCCATCTTACCTAAGGCAATCTACAAATTCAATGCAATACCCATCAAATTACCAGCAACATTCTTCTCAGACCTAGAAAAAACAACGTAGGAATTCATATGGAAACACAAACGTCCAAGCATAGCCAGAACAATCCTCAGCAAAAAAACAAAGCAGGTGGTATCACATTACCAGACTTCAAACTTTACTATAAAGCTACAATCATCAAAACAGCTTGGTATTGGTATAGGAACAGGCATATAGATCAATGGAATAGAATTGAGATTCCAGAAGCAAAATCTCAATTTCTCAACCAACTCATCTTTGACAAAGCCTCCACCACCTACCACTGGGGAGAGGAGAACCTATTCAGTAAATGGTGCTGGGAAAACTGGCTGACCACATGCAGAAGATTGAAACAGGACCCCTA
>NW_007259633.1:8824-15597 GCF_000164805.1 Carlito syrichta
CACCCAAAACCCACAGCTCATAAGAGAGAAAATAGACAAGTGGGACCTTATTAAACTGACAAGCTTCTGCAAAGCCAAAGAAACCATCAAGAGAGTAGGGAGACAGCCTACAGACTGGGAAAAAGTATTTGCCAATTCCAGGTCCGACAAAGGCTTAACATCCTGGATCTACAAGGAACTCAAACGTGCTGAAAAGAAAAAAACAAACAACCCCATTATAAAATGGGCAAAAGATATGAATAGACACTTCACAAAGGAAGACATCCGAGCAGCTAACAAACACATGAAGAAATGTGCAACCTCACTAATCACCAGGGAGATGCAAATCAAAACCACACCGAGATACCACCTAACTCCAGTCAGAATGGCAATTATCAACAAGTCAAAAAATAACAGTTGCTGGAGAGGGTGTGGTGAAAAGGGAACACTTCTACACTGTTGGTGGGAGTGTAAACTAGTGCAACCTCTGTGGAAAGCAGTGTGGCGATTCCTAAAAGCTCTAAATACCAACCTCCCATATGACCGTGCAATCCCCCTACTGGGAATATATCCTGAAGAACACAAATCACTCTATAAACAAGATACCTGCACATACATGTTTATCACAGCATTGTTCACAATGGCAAGAACCTGGAAATAGCCATGCTGCCCGTCAAAAGAGGACTGGATTAAAAAAATGTGGTACATATACATGATGGAATACTATGCAGCCATAAAAAAGAACAAAATCATGAATTTCGCAGCAACCTGGATGGAACTAGAGTCTATAATACTGAGTGACCTCTCACAGAAACAAAGATCCGAGTATCACATGTTCTCACTCATATAATGGACTTTAAACATCCAATGCAATACTATACGAAAATGACTGACCTTACTGGGAAACTATGGTGGGGGGAGGGAGATGGAATTAACAGTAGCAAATATCTGTCTGGAAACGGGGAAACACCCCATATCAACAGGGTGCCTGAATGAAGTGCAATTGTATACCTAACCCTTAACTGTACCCCACAACTTCATAATTAAAAAAATAAATAAATAAATAAATAATAATAATAATAATTTGGAAAATTACTTTTCATTTCCTCTTCAATTGATATATATTTCAATCTTTTACATATTTACTGAGATTAAATTATTTTAATTCATCCTTGTTATTTGGAGGAAATGTCTCCCATTAATTGTGTATTATGTCACAGAGAATCCAACTAGAATATCTTGAGAATTAGAAAAATTAAATCATTCAAAAAATAATGTTCTTTAAAAAGCTGAAAATGACAAGTGAAAAACATTTTCACATAAATAACGCTCTAAATATATAACATTGCATGAAATAGTAATTAAAGGCCGAAACCTGTAAACAGCTATATATTTTGGCAATATAGTGTAGTAATCAAAATACAGTATCATACAGCCATTTAATAACTAAGTGTTAATGCCAGGAACACTGCTGATATCTTAACAAAGAATATTATTGCATAATTATCTACTTTATTTCTGATTCCTTCTGCAATTGATTATTATATTAACTGAAGCATTGTTCATCTAAAATACATGTACTCCATAAGTATCGTTCTTAGAGAAGTTATTCTCATTTTAAGAAAACAATATATAATTAGTTATGCTTTAATTGAGTTAGACTATTCCTATACCCACATTGAAGGCCATTTTCTCTTCTTTCTTGAAATGTACTTACATTTTGATGTTAGGAAATATGTCTGTGCATTTTTATCCACATACATGAGCTGCACTATGTTTAACATTATTAATGAGACAGTTTAATACTAGTTGGGATTTGGGGGATGCAAAACAGAACCTTATTTTCAATATTTGAAAAGACACAATAGATAATCAGTTCCTACTGAAGTCATTAATTTTCACAGTAATATTAGAACACAAACTTTTTTATTACATTTTATATACATGTGTATTTAAATAATTTGATATTACAAAATGACATGGAAAAATTACTTCAGTTGTATTTTTCCTCTCATGTGCCTTGAGTGATTAAATTCTCTCACTAACCATGGATTATCATTAATATTAGCATGTTTTTAATTTTAAAAGATATTTGGCTATTTTATTGTCATTGTAGTGATTCATACATATATACCTATGTTTGGATAAAATAAATTTTCATTAGAAGTTACTATAAATGCAAACTTTATTTTTAAGAAATTTAGTTTGGCATTTACTTGAGGGCCTAGATAAAGCTATAGCCACCAAGAGCATCTTCATATTGTGAATGGCACAGGAAACTGCCGTTTTGATTCAGAGTTTCCTACTGAGAGTGGAAAATATGTAAGGAAATCTAACAGGTGTCTGGGTCTCTAAGCAAATTGAGTTAATGAGGCAGATTTACATTTTGCAGAGAATGAAAGAAGACATAAGACACAGAGCATCAATTGAGGGATATATGATAAGCCATCTGGCTTGATGATATAATAGATGATAAGTTCCATGTGTAGTTCTCAATTGTGACCCAAATGAGGCAGTAGTAGATGAGCATTTTACCTACTTAAACACCTGTCAGAGCTCTTACGTAGCTAAAAACACTTACCTAGCTGACAACTAAACTCGTTGACCAGTCAATCCTCCATACACAAGGTAAGTGTCAAAGGGATCTGGTAAACTGGACCTTACTCTGTCCAAGACAAATATTAGGCCAGTGTAACTGATGGGATAGGGTCTAGGAGTAAGAGACAATGACATAAAGGAGGGCAAAGCTATGCAGAAAGAAATGCACCCAGGTTGAAGAAAGTGTTTTGCATAATTCAAAGAAACAATGTGCCAGCTTTTATGTACAGCATCTAAAAGGAAAAACTAGAATCAAAGATTCTGTAACTACAAATATGTAATTCTGACCCTTTTGTCACATCTTATACCCACTGATTAATTTATCTAACAAATATTATATTTTTTTTAGGTTTTAGACATCAAGTTTCCTGAGGAAAAAGGCAAAAATGAAAATGCTTAAAAATAACATTGTATGCACACTTATATTTATTGCAGCATTATTCACAGTAGTAAAAAACATGGAACCAACCATGTTGCCCATTGAAAGTGAACTGTATAAAAAAAAAAAAAAGTGGTACATGTGCACAATGGGATATTACACAGTCATAAAGAAGGACAAAATTATGAACTTCACAGCAACTTGGATGGACTTAGAGTCTATATACACAGTGATCTATCACAGAGGAAAAGAACTGAGGACCACGTGTTCTCATTCATAACAGAACCCTGAACAATTATCATAATACTACAAGAAAGGGATTGGCAGTTAGTGGGAAACTGCTGGGGGGGGTCGGGATTGGCAGTAGTGGAAAACTCCTGGGGGGGCACACCTCATCAACAAGGTTACCTGCATAATGAATATTTGTATAGTATACCTAACTCTGAATTTTACCCCACATATTTAAAATAAAATTTTTAAAAATAACAATTCATTTACTACCATAAAAATTTAATTTTTACAGAAAATTATATTAGTTCAGATTTTAATTTAATATGTACAAACAGTAGACAAAATGTTAAGCAACCCTGAGAAAATGAATGGAGTCTCAAGGGAAACAATGTGCTTAACTGTCTATAATGCTAACTGCTATTTAACTTAATAAAAAACAACACTAGTGAAAAATGTAGTGAATGATATATTTACAGCAGAAGTTTCCCAATTTGATAGATTTATCAGAGTACAATTAAGATTTTTTTCATTAAGAAATAAATACTTGAATTTGTAACTGTAGTTACTGATTATCTGATTACATTGTTAGCATTTTCGTAACAATCAAGAAATCGTGGTTGATATAATTCTACTTTTGTTACTTCTTATAGGCAAAATTAATCCTTGCATCATTAGAATTGCTATTTATTTTACATATACTTGCTTAATATGTATATGAACTGACTAGCAGCTAGGGATAATAGCATCTTTATTTTCATCTATAGATGCATATTCATTCATTCAACAAACAATAAGTACTTACTATTTCCAGATAATGGCACAGCGTTTGGGAAATAACAGTTGTCCGCTGATGGATGTATTTTGAAAGCAGACCCACCAGAATCCCCTGACAGACTGAATGTAGATTGTGAGAGATAAAAGAGTCAAGAATGACTGCAAAATGTTTTTATGAGAAAAACTATCCTGTGGATTCATAAGAACGCATTTTAGAAAAATTGATTTGAGTACAAGAGGTACTAATTAATCCCAATTTAATAAGAAATGACCTCCATGGGAAAAAAAGAATTAAAACTTTGGAACAATCCCAAATGGTTCTCATATAAATAAAAATAAATAAATAGAAAAAATTAAAATAATTAAAATTATATGTTACAGTTGCTATAAAACGTGTGCACAAATGGATAGTCACAACAGGCAGATAACTCAGCTGAGACAAAACCTCACAAGTTGGGAAAGAGATAGTAAGATAATAGAATAACTCCTACAGTCAACGAAAGAAAGGAGTTACAGTAGGGTCTCATGAAATCATCAGCTCACATGTATTGACAATCTGAAGCAAAGGGTGTTCAAAATCTGGTGGTTCATCGGTATTCACAATTACAAGTGAATTAGTGCACATAATAGAGGAACCCCACTTAGAATCTGAACCTTGGAAACAGTCACCAAAATGGAGAAAAAAGTGTCTGTCACCCCGTGCTAATAGGCGTGAATTACTACACAGTAATATCCTGAGGTAAAATGCTTGGGTGTGCTATGGGAGAAGTACATCAATGAGGTAATCATCTGAATTTCCCACTTCCTTCCAAATATATTTAAAGACCCTTTATCTTTCCTAATTGATACAGAAGTCTGAACCTTTAAGAAGAACAGATGTATTTGATAGAATCATATTGTTTATTTATTAATGGATGTTTTAATCTTGGACTTGCCTTGTTTGTTCTTCCCCTGCTTCCATCATTTCATTTCATTTAACAGATCTGGAATCATTACCTCAGGAAAAAGGATAGGAATTGGATGAAAACCAGGGCATATTCTGCAAGTCTCTACTAACATCTGTTCCAAAATACTAGTGTCCTTAAAAAACATCAAAGGGCTTCTGGCATAATTTAAATGTTTTGGAGAGTGATATTGAAGGATGTTGCGGTTTTTTCCTCTGGAACCATGTTTCTCATCTGGGAGCAACATTTGGTGAAATCTGAGTACATTTAGAATGTCACCAGGAAGCTGGGGTAGGGTAGTGCTAGAGGCATCTAGTGGGTAGATAACTGGGGTGCTGGTAACCATCCTGCAACATGCAAGACAGCTCCTCAACCCCGGCAACAAAGAATTATCCAGCCCCAAATGTCAAGAGTGCCACGGCTGAAAAACCCTGCTCCAGAGAGACTGAAAAACAGTCTCTTAGTTGTGTTGGAAGACAAGGACTATGGATGAGTAATAATAATAGAAGTAATGACAGACTGTGAAGGACAAATCTCTGTTTCCCAGGTAGTGCCTTGCTGGGAGGTCACGCTGCCTCATAAGTTGACAACTAGAGGCATAGCACAACCACAGTAAAGGAAGAAGTGTGCGTTGTGTTCAAGAGAATTGGATCTGAGTCTGGAAGATGGGTGGTGCTCTAATATGTCAGAAAAGCTGTAGAATGAACCATGTCTCGTGGCACAGAAAAGGTGAGAAGTGACTGGAGCTGAGTGTGCTAGGTAAGCGGCAGGGAGGGGCATCTTACAGAAGTGCCTGAAGAGAGGATTCAGGCGGAGGTCAGAGGATGCCCCCTCAACCCACCAAGTCTGCTACAAAGTTGTGTCTTGAGGTGGACACAAAAAGCTGTCCCTAGAAAAGAACCAACTCTGTGGTAAAGCTAAAGAAGCTTCTTTCGAGAAACAGGGAAAATCGTGTTCTAGAAAGTCAATGAAGTATATCAAAATACTTTTCATTGAGACAAACTTTCATAGAAATAAGTTGAAAGCAATTCCATTATGTTAAATTACATTTGAGCAAGGGTCCCGTCTCTGTGCATACCAAATGCCAAAATTTCTAAAGCTATATATATAGCTTTATGTTTTGAGAAGAGAAAAATTCTTCACTTTTCCCAAATGCAAGGTTTATAAAATTAGACTATTGATGGATTAAAAGTCTGAATGTGGTTTTTAGCTGTATCTGTTTTGCTCTGTTCTTGTTTAGTTTAGTTTTTGTTTGTTTATCTGTTTTAAATGAGACATTCTAATTCAAGTAACTGGTATTGAAAATATGGAAGAAACACTAGTATGTAGATTTGCAACCATTCATTATCACTTTATCCTGAAGATGTCTGGCAAAATTTGGAGGAGACATGGTAGCAGAATAGTTTTCCTTCTGAATCACTTGGCCTCCTTATAATTTATGTGATGGTTGGTACAGATATTAATGTCATGTGACTTTTTTTTTTGAGTTGGAGTCTCACTCTGTCGCCCAGACTGGAGTGCAGGGGCCGCTCCCAGCCACCACAGCCTCGACCTGAGGGGCTCTGGCCATCCTTCTGCCTCAGCCTTCCGAGTAGCCGGAACTACTGGCGCGCGCTACCACGCCCAACTGATTTTTGATTTTTATTGTAGAGATGAGGTCTCGCCAAGTTGCCCGGGCGGGTCTGAAACCCGCAGGCTCAGGCAATCCACTCACCTCAGCCTCCCAAGGCGCGGGATTATAGGCTGCGCCACCGAGCCCGGCGTCATGTAACTCTTTAAAGGCCGACCCATTTAAGTTTTTTAAAAAGCAAATTCAGCCGGGCTCGGTGGCTCAGCCTGTAATCCCGCGCCTTTGGGAGGCTGAGGTG
>NW_007259633.1:15853-28029 GCF_000164805.1 Carlito syrichta
CAAAAAAAAAAAAAAAAAGCAAATTCATCAAAAGTGAGGTGGCAATCCTTTACAGTATAATAACTAAATTTACTAAGCATTAAGTGTGTGCCAATCACTGAACCAGGACTTTGCATGTGGTATCTCATTTAATATTTCCAAGAATAATATGAGGAGGCTCATGTAAATATTCCCATTTTAGACAAGAAGAAATTGACATGTAGAGATGTGAAGTAACTTAAACAATATCACACAGTTAAGAGTAGAGAATTCAGCACTCAATACTAAGCAGTCTGTTTTCAGAGTGTATTTTTGTTGCTAACAGCCACTCTCCAGGGTGGAAGGTTTCTAGAACTTTCCAAATAATATTTTTATGTATATTCCCCTTGACTAAGACTAGATACTCAGTGCAAAAAACACTTGGAAATGAAATCACTTTTTGGAAAGTAATACACCCAGCTAAATTTCTAATGCTATGAAAGAGGGAAATCCAATTTAGATGACAAATAGAAGTTTATGCCCTTGGTTAATTAGAATAAATATTTATTGTGTACCTATATGTAACATTATCTTCATCTTTCCCTCACAGTATAAACATCAATATTGATGAACTTGTCTAATTGACCTCTCCTATGCAAGATTTTCTACATGCTACCTGGTTAATATTTAAATAACTTGTCTATTAAACTTACTTAAAAATCAGAAAATAAAATTAAATTTCATTGTCAAATGTTCCCTTTATCTATTTTTAATAGATGTCTCTTTGGAAATTGCTTGGCCCATATTTCTATAATGATGTAAATTATACTAACTTTTAGGGAAAATGTCAGCATTGGTGGGATGAACAATTGAAATACTGTGTACAATTTATGCAAATGTTGTCTTTGACATGTAAAATTTAATATATTTTGGGATTTTCCAAGAATGCATGCTCTTCTTCTTAAAGTGTTTACTGGTTTGAATGAGTTCTACTTAATAGCAGAGTTCAAGGCCTTTGCCAACATCTCTAGTCATTACCCTTATATGAAAAAGTCTTTAAGTATCTTTTCATATGTTGCTTTTATAAACAACCAAGTATCCTAATGTTTTTCAGGAATAATTTCTCTTCTTCCTCTGCCTCTTCTTTCTCCTTCTCTTTCTTCTTTAGATAGACAATCAAAATATAATACTGAAGACTTGAGCCCTACTTTACAATATATATAAAATCTAATCTATTTTCTCACGGTGTTTTTTTTTTTTTTAACAACATTTTCACTCACATTAAATTAGAGAGGAACTAACTGATATTATTGCCTAGTTCTAATTTTATTGAGACTCAATCAAAAGTTTAACTATCAAGCTTCAAGCTGGACATGAAGAATATGTCTCTGAAATCATGTTTGAACTATGACAATTTAGAGACAGTGCCCTGGAGTTTTCCGGAACTATTATATTAGGATTAACAGCAATAACACACATCCAGGATCAAGAAGTAGAAAATATTTATAAGAGTCAAGTGCAAGATTCACGAAATCAGTATGAAGGAGAAGAGACTAAAGACTAGAAAAAACACATTTTAGGCAAGCTAAGGCCTGATTTATTGCCATTAAATAATCATCAGGGGCAATCCCCTTGGGTCTCCTCCCACTGTCGGAGCTTTTCTGTCTTCTTAATAAATTCTGCTTTCTAAAAATCAAAAAACAAAAAACAAACAAACAGTAACTAATACTAAAACTATAGCCAGGTAGAATAAATTATCCTTTGTCATTTGTTTCAGTGTGTTTATTTTTTAAAAATTCATACATATTTGATTAAATTATTTCCTCATCTTCTGTTTTTGGTTGTAGTATAAAAATCCAGATTTAATAATAAAAACTTATTCTCTAAGAGAGAAATCTTAGATCACAAACTAATATGACATTGTAATGACCATCCTAGTGAATTTATTGAGGAAGTAAAATAATATATTTAGGAAGTAGAATGATATATTTAGGAAGTAAAATGATATATCTAGGAAGTAAAATGATATATTTAGGAAGTTAATACATAATAACATATGTAGGAAGTAAAATAATAGTTTGCAGAATAGTTTGTCAGCAGAAGTCCTGTTGTGATTACTGCAATAAAGGAGCCTACAAATACACCATCTAAAGAGCCTACTTTCTTGTGGACTGTTCTATAAATTGTATCATATTATGTTATTTCTATGTTTGTGAAATATTTAAAAAGTTCTGCTCATGGGGACACTGAATATTATGTATCTTAAAAATAACATGATTGGCAAGAAATGTCAAAGTTGTTGATCTCTCACCAACAAACACAATTTCCATATTTGGAAATTCACTGTATATAATACTGTATTTTAATTTTGGCAAATAATTGTAGATAGTTAAGAATAAATAGATTTTTTTCCTCCAAATAAGTCTGGTGGTAACATACTGAAAGTGTATCTCCCACTACAATATTTTCTCTTCAGCATAGACTTGCAGTAAATCTGTCAACCTGAAATCCCTGTTTAAATTCTGAGTACTATTTTAATTCTTCTATAATTGGATCAAAAATTACACTTTGATGTCTGTGTGACTCTGAGTAAATGTCTGTCTTAGGTAACAACCTGAATAATGTCAATGTGTTTTTATAGCTATTTGCTCACAATTTTCTGGGAAGCCTATTTCATTGCTCTACATGGATGTTATAAAGATGGAGATGCCTCCATAACCTTTATGAGTTTTCTCACTTGTTGATTGTGTCTCTTGGAAAAACAGACTGGCATCTTTTTGTCCTTAACATCTGCTTCTGTTTATTCAAATTATTTGAGATTTAGTTTCCACATTCGTGTGTTTTTGTATCTGTTATAATATTACCTAACATTTGTGACTGCAGATACATACTTTTTGGATAGACTACTTTTTAAATGTTAAGTAATGGAAAGCATTCTAAAGAGGTTTTTCATTCAAACAAAGCAGGAAGGGAAAGGAAATTGAGTCTGTCTCAATACTATTTTCTAATGTCCACAATGGCTTTGAAGAGTCAGACGGTTCCATAGTGGCTTTTATGTTGTTCCTTTTTTCTTTGTTACTACAACTGATTGTTTTGGAATAACTCTGTTATTTCTCTTGAGGTCTCCAATAGGATGTAACCTCACTTTTACTAATATACAAATGAAGTTACAGAAATCCTTCTTTAAAAGTGGAAGAGGAAGCTATTAATATTAATCTTTCCCGGGGGGAAAAAACTCACCATTTATCTGCATCATCTTATGCTCTCAATTCCCTAAAACTATAATGGTGGCTTGATTTTGAAGTTTATAAATTGCATTATTATAACAGAAGGGAATCTAAAAGGTCATAAAAGCCTATAGGTGATTCTGACTAGGGATTAGCAGAGATGTCCAGAAATGAATAATTGGAATAATGGAAGGACACTCTATATACAAACACCTTAAAGCAATTTTGAACTTAGGCAATTTTGCCTTGAGATAATTGTCAAAACCCAGCTATGAAAGAGTGATAGGAGATAATACCAGGTCGTTTTGCTTTTTTTTTGCATGCTTCATTTACCTTATGGTTTTTAAATATTAACCCTATATACCTTTCATGCATGTTGAAAGAAATACAGCACCAGGTTGTGAAATTTCAAGTAAAAGAATGAATGACAACAGTGATAAAGAAAAAGTATATAGGGACTGATTTCAACAAGTAAGGCTACATCCTTTTGCAGACCTGAAGAGAAATAACAGAGTTATTCCAAGACAATATGTAATTTTGATCTTCAAAAGCAATGAATACCTTAATTCAAAATGAACCCAAAAGCAACTATGCCAGGTACTGCCCTAAGCATTAAGAACACAAAAGTGTTTTCTGGCAAAATTAACTTAGCTGATAAGGGTTCTCAATGTCGTGATGAGACTATGAAGTCCCCTGGAAAGAGCCACAATGTATGAGAAAATTTAGACAGGATGCACATTAAAAGGGATCTTTGGGTTTTGGAGAAGAAAGAGGAAACAGATACCTAGAAAAGAAAACTTTTCCAGATAAAAGGGGAATGTATGTTGAAAGATAACACTCATTAAGGGAAAAGATCCTTGTATTTCACAGACTGTAAAACTTGTCAAATTGCAAGGTCAGACTGTGAAAGAAGTTAAGAGAAGATGTCAGGAGATTAGATGAAAATCATCGATGGGTCACGGAACCTCATATTAGGTAGTACCAAAGGATACCGTGACATTTACAGCTTACCAAAGATTTATTAGTTAAGAAAAGATACTTGTATCCATCTTTCACAAGATATTAAAGTTATGGGAAAATCTTAAAAGGTTAATTCATCATTCAACTACCCAACCAAAATAGGAATTCCATTTCTAATACTATTACAGAAAGTATTTCTATTTGCTCCATATCTTCTCCAACGCTTGATATTGTCCTACTGTCAGTCTTTTTGACTGCTGTGTATCTAGAAGTATCTCAATGTGAATTTTATTTTGCAATCACCTGATGGCAATGATGTTAATACCTATCACATGCTTATTGGCCTTACATACAGTGTTTTCTTTTTAAAAGGTAAAGTCATTTATCTATTTTTAATTTTTTTCTTGACTGGCAGAAAATCTTTAAATATTTTAGAAAAATGGTTTGTTTTGTTTTTGTTAGTGTTTGAACTATGAAATACAAATTCCTATTCTCAATCTGTAGCTTACTTTTCCATTCCATTTATTCTACTAATAATGTTGCTTAATGAACCAAAGTTCTAATTTATACATTGTTTCCTTTATGATTAATGCTTTTTCTATGCTTTGTATAATACTGACCTGAAGATAATAAATCCATCATCCTACACTTAGATTGCACTGACTGTTTTAGCTTTATATCTGTGACATTTATATCTATGATCTATATGAATCAATTTTTTGCATGCCATGTGGAAGAGATCAAAGCTAATTTTTTTACATGGATTAATTTTACCTAGAACATTCTGTTCCCAGTAGTTGGCTAACTAAATATATCATAAACACACATTTGTGAGTCTGTTCTGGACTCTATCTCCTATTTTACTGATCTAGTATTCTATACTAGTGTCAACATTATGTGGTCAAACAGTCTGTATTTCATAATAAGTCTGATAATCTGTAGTTTAAATCTTGAAATGTATAAATAATTTTTCAAATTGTTCTGGCAATTCTTGTTTCTTTTGCCTTACCACAAACATCAATATATTGACTTGCCAGATTTTATAAAGTATCCTTCTGATATTTACTTGAAAAAACCAGGAATATATAGATCAACTGTGGGGTGATGAAATATATTTTAGTATTGATTATTTCAGTCTATAAGCCTAATATATCCACTATTAACTTAAGGCTTTTAAATTAATCTCAATAGGCTGGGCATGGTGCCCAGCACTTTGGGAGGCCAAGGTGGGAAAATTGCTTAAGTTCAAAAGTTCAAGTCCATCGTAGGCAACATAGTGAAAATCCATCACTAAAAAGAAAAAAACCAAAAAGCAGACTGTGGTGGTTTGTGCCTGTAGTCACAGTTACTTAGGAGGCAGAAGTCACATGACCCCAGGAGGTCAATTTCGGTGAACTGCCATAGTACCACTCTACTCCTGCCTGGAAGACAGAGTTAGACTCCAACTCAAAAAAATTTTTAAAAGTAAAATAAAACATCTCGATGAAGTTGTATGAATTATTTATAAGAGGGCTTAAACTTGTGTAATTACTTTTAGATATTTGATGATTTTTATGTTACTTAAAATGACATTTAAAATTACATACACTAATTGTTTGCTATTCTTTTTTTTCTTTATTTTAAAGATGTGGGGTATGATTCAGGGTTAAGTATAAAAATGTTCAGTATGCAGTTACCCTTGTTTCCCTCAGCAACTCTTACATCATTGTTTTGTAAATTGATCTGATATCCAAACAAAAATTCCAAAAAAAATAACAAAATGTTATTATTTTGCATATTTCCCATGTAAAATTAAATAAAATAGTGACTTTTAAATTATTTCGCTTATCTATTTGGTTGACTAAATCTAGTAGCAAGTGAAATAGAAGTGATGGTAAAGATTCTTATGGTGCTTCTGCTAAAAGGAGAACAACTACAATATATTGAGTGCCATATTTGCTGAGATTTTATCTCTGCTATACTTATCGTAACAAAGATTCCCCTATCTGTAAGGAGTTTACTGAACTATTATCATGATTGTGTGTGTGTGTGTTTATACATCTACTGGGATGATCAAATTATTTTTTCTTTATTTTGTTAATGTCAGGAATGACATACATTTATTTTTGAATGTTAAATAGATTATTCTTGGGATTAAATCAACTTGGTTGTGGCGTATTAGCCATTTGGTACGTTGCTAGATAAAATGCACATGCACTTACATTTTTACAGACTGTTTGCATCTGTGTTCTTGAGAGAACATTTCTTTGAATTGGGTTGAGGCATAAGATCGTAGCTTTTGTTTTTGGTATGGCAATACTGCGATGTTGGAAGTTTTGTTTTTTATCTGTCATTTGTCATTTGGAGTGACAAAGTTGTGCTTGTGACTATACCTTGTATTTTTTAGATTTGAAGAAAGTGCTAAAGAAGATGGAGTGACAAGTGGAAAAAAAAAACACTTCCAACTTATTCATCTGTTTGAGTTTAACAGAGGAGAAAAGGCAGTGCTGGTGGCTCAAAACTTTTGTGCCAAGTACAGAGAGAATGTCCTCAGGGAAAGCACAGCAAGAAAATAGTTTTGTCATTTTAAAAAGGGCCACTTTGACCCAAATGATTCTCCACATTCAGGAAGATTATCAGGCTTTGTTGAAGACCATTTAAATGCTTTAACCCACAATGATTCACATCAGTCAACCTGATCATTGGTAAATGTGATGAATTCTGACCAGTTAACTATTGCAGGATATCTACATTCCATGAGCAAGCCAAAAACATTATGAATTTATGCATCAACCCAACAATTTTTATTTATGTTTATGTTCTTAGTGATTAAGATAAGATACTGAGAACTAGTAATTTTGAAACTTTTCTCCCTTCCTATATTATCTGAAAGAATATGTTTAAAGTTTTTTTTTTTTTTTTTGAGTTGGAGTCTCACTCTGTCGCCCAGACTGGAGTGCAGTGGCCGCTCCCAGCCACCGCAACCTCGACCTGCTGGGCTCCGGCGATCCTTCCGCCTCAGCCTTCCGAGTAGCCAGAATTACAGGCATGCACTACCACGCCCGACTGATTTTTTGATTTATTGTAGAGATGAGGTCTCGCTGCCCAGGCGGGTCTCGAACCCGCGGGTCAGGCAATCCACTCACCTCAGCCTCCCAAAGGCGCGGGATTACAGACTGAGCCACCGAGCCCGGCTTAAAATTATTTTTCATTAATTTTTTTAAAAACAAGAAATATTGAAGCATTCTTGAATTTGTAGAAATGATTTTTGCTTCTTTATTTTTTAAATTTATTTTAGGAGTTCCGTAAGATGGCAATGGCACAGGTGGGACTGTGAGATTCTCTGAAAGTGAGTTCCCATAAAGAATCTTGTCCCCCGCCCCTGCTGCGCTGGTCTGAGGCCTGGAGGCCCTCGGTCCCACTCACACTCACTGCCCGGCTACCATGGTCCCACCGCCGCCAATGTTCCACCCCAGGTGGCCCCGGCCCCCGGCCACATGGAGCTCCCGTCTCCCTCCCTGGCTACACCACCTCACCCGGCCCCAAGCTACTGCCACCTGTAAAGGACCTCTGATACTGCTTTGCGGAGATCTGGGTTCCCTCGCTGGCTATACTGCTCTGCCTGGCACCCAGCCACTGCCGGCTCCCTACCTGGCTGGGGCTCCCAGCTCCCAGCCCCATCTCAGGCCACTGCAGCCCGCGGAGCCTTCTGCGCCCGCACCTCGGACCTACTGGCTCCGTCCCTGGCTGAAGCACCTCGTGCACGGCCCAAAGCTGCCACCGGGACCGCCTCTGGGTACTCTGGGTCCCCACCATGGCTGAGGCGCCCAGCCCCATCTCAAGTCACCGTCACCCGGGGAGGCCCTAGGCGCCCACCCCTCGGAGCTGCAGGCTCCATCCCTGGCTGGGGCGCTCCCACCAGGTCCAAGGCTATTGCTGCCCATGCAGGTTCTTGCACCTCGAAGCTCGGTCGCCTGGGCTGAAGCACCCAGCCCTGCCTCAAGCTGCTGCCTCTGCAGAGGGCCCTGGTCCCCGCATCTTGGAGATCCAGTCCCACCCAGGTTGAAGTGCCCAGCCCCACCTCGAGCAGTCACTGCCCTGCCCTCGGAGGCCCTACATGCCTGTCCCTCAGAGCTATGGGCTCCCCACCCCCTACTGAGCTCCCCACCAGGCCCAAAGCTGCTGCCACCCATGCAGGTCCTCAGAGCCACCCCCGGAGCTCCGGATCCCCTACCTGGCTGAAGCACCCAGCCCTGCCTCAGGTCACCACCCTGGCCAAGGCCCAGGCACCCACGTCTCAGAACTCCAGGCCCCCTCCCTGGATGAAGCACCCACCCCCACCTCAAATCACCACCCTGGTGGAGGTCCTCAGCACCTGCGCCTTGGAGCTCCAGATCCCCTCCCTTGCTGAAGTGCCCAGCCCCACCTCATGCCACCAGTGCCTGCCCACAGAAGTCCTTGGTGTATGCCCCTCAGAGCTCCAGGTCCCCTCCTGGACCTAACTACCCTGTCCTGTCCCAAGCTGCTGCTACTCACAAAACCCTGGGCTCCCTCCCTGACTTTAGCACCCAGGACCCCCAGATCTCCATCGCCCAGGGAGGCCCAAGCCTCCTTCTCCATGGAGCTCTGGACTCCCTTGTTGGCTACACTGCCCTGACCCCAGCCACCCTGACCACTATGCTGACCAGCAATGTCCAGCAGTCTTGTATTCCACCTCCCCCAACTCACTCCAGCCACAGCAGGACCAGAGAACAGCTGGAGCTCGAGACCAGCCAGAGACCTGCATTGCCCCATGAGCTCCTTCCAGCTCTGCACATCCTCCAGCTTGGGTCTTAAGAACAAAGAAAGAAAAAGAGTCCCAAACAGCATGTGACAGGCCCACCTAGCACCCAGCTTTCTTGCACTCCTCCCCACCCTGAACTGGATCCGGCTGCAGTAGAACTTGGGATCAACTGGGGCCCTGTGACCAGGCAGAGACCTGCAGTGACATGCCCACTGAGCTCTGCCCAACCTCCAACTTGGGAGCTAAGATGTCATGGTTGTGTGAGGGAACAGTACATCTTAAGGAGGTTGGTCATCTTGGTCAACTTGTGTGTCTGTATGATTGTATGTCCTAGTTTGTTTGTTGTTGTCACTGTTGTTTTTTATGTTTGATTGTTTTGTTTTTGTTTTCTCTTACTCTTATCTGTCTTCAGGTCTATTTTCATTTATTAGTGTATACCTCTGTCTGTTCTCCCTTTTACTCTCCTGTCTCCACCTTACACTTGCCCCCCCACCCCCATTCCATTTCTTTCCTGTTTCTTACATCATTTTACTTTCAGGGAGCAAACTAATACCCCCACTTCATGAACAGATTACAAGGCAGGTGGGAAGCAGGATCCAGCATATCCATACACCTGTCAGTGGATACTGTATTCTGCAGATAAATTTTGAATCACAGCTCCCCCCTCAAATAAATCTCAAAGCTGCAAAAGGTATAACCTTCAACCTACAATCCAGCCTCAGAATCGAGCAGAGCCAGAAGAGTCACATAAAGAAGAGTAGGAGATTGAGCAAACAGAACCAAAAAGCAACTCGCCACCCTGAACAACAGATTTAAAGAAGGGGGAGGGGGGAACAAAAAGGAAAAAGTGGGGAGGGAAATCTACACAAATGAAGAAAAATCAAAAGAAGAATATAGGTCTCTCACAGACCCCTGGGAGATCAGATATTGAGAAAACAGACTTTGGAATGCAAACAATGAAGAGCCCCCAGAATGACTGGTCACAGACTACAAACCCAGATATCAAGACATTAATTGAGAGAATAAAAAGAATGGAGAAGAGACAAGAGGAAAATAGGAAGGAGTTGGTAACTGAGATAACAGCAGTAAAGAATACTGTGATTGAAATAAATAACAAACTAATAAGCATGGAAAGCAGAATTAGCCAAGCAGAAGACAGAATCTCAGAACTTGAAGACCAAAATATAGAACTAAATCAAACTGTAAAAACCATAGAAAAGAAGCTAAAAAAAATAGAACAAAACCTTCAAGTGATGAGTGATTACTTCAAGAGAACGAACCTAAGAGTAATTGGCCTTTCTGAGGCAGGAAGAGAGACAGAGACCACTCTGGAACAGACATTCCATGAAATTATTCAAGAAAACTTCCCTCACCTCATTAATGATGTGAAAATTCAAACACAAGAAATTAAGAGAACCCCAGAAAGACAACAAATGAGAAGACCAACTCCTAGGCACATAATAATCTGCCTGAACAAAGTAGGTATAAAAGAAAAAAATCCTAAAAGCAGCAAAAGAAAAAGGTTGGAATACCTACCAGGGAAGACCAGTCAGAATAGTAGCAGATTGATCTACAGAAACACTTAAGGCTAGGAGAGTTTGGAGTCCAATATTCAAAGTTCTCAAGGATAAACTATTTCAACCCAGAATAACTAGCCAGCCAAGCTAAGCTTCATCAGTGAGGGAGAATTAAAATCCTTCCCAGACATCCAATCCATAAGAACTACTGCTGCCTCCAGACCAACACTACAAGAAACTCTTAAGTAAGTATTAAACACAGAAGAAAAGGGAAAAAGTACAACAATGTTCTTCACAAGAGTGCAGGAAAAAGATTGAAAACACACATGAACCAACCCCAAAAACCAAAAGAAAAACAAACAAACAAGTACGACACCAACTCTATATGAACATCATGAAAAAGATAAACCCTCACATTTCAATAATTAGCCTGAATGTGAATGGACAAAATGCACCACTGAAAAGACACAGAATGGCAAAATGGATAAAATATCACCAGGCAACAATATATTGTCTCCAAGAGACTCATCTCACCAGAAAGGACACTCACAGACTCAAAGTAAGGGGATGGGAAAAAAATTTTCAGGAGGACAGAACCCAAAACAAAGCTGGAGTTGCAATCTTAATCTTAGACAAAATACCCTTTAAGCTATCAAAAATTAAAAAAGATGGAGAAGGTCACTTTATATGATAAAAGTTTCAATTCATCAACAAGAAATATCCATCCTAAACATATATGCACCTAACATAGGAGCACCAATGTTAGTAAAGCAGCTTCTAGGCAAATTTAAAAAATATATTGATGCTAACACTATCATAGCTGGGGACTTTAATACCCCACTCACACACCTAGACAGATCATCAAGATAAAAAAATCATCAAGGACACCCACAACCTCAATGAGACTCTTGAACAAATGGACTTAATTGATATTAACAGAACACTGCACCTAATGACCACAGAATGTACATTCTTCTCACCACCACATGGAACGTACTCCAAGATCGACCATATATTTGGCCATAAATCAAATATAAACAAATTTCATAAGATTGAAATCCTGACATGCACCTTTTCAGATCACAGTGGAATAAAAATAAATATCAACACCAACAAAATTTCCCCAAAGCCCACAAAGACATGGACACTAAGCAGCATGATGCTGAACAATGACTGGGTCAACACTGAAATCAAAGAAGAAATTGAAAGATTCCTGGAAACAAATGAAAATGAAGAAACATCTTATCAAAACCTCTTGGATGCCATGAAATCAATTTTAAGAGGGGAATTTATATCACTATGAGAAATCATCCAGAAAATGGAAAGATCACAAGTGGTGAACCTAACAAATCACCTAAGGGAGCTGGAAAGAGAAGACCACCAAAACCCCAACTTTAGCAGAAGACGTCAAATCACAAAAATAAGAGCCCAAATACAGGACATAGAAGATAAAAATATTATAGAAGCCGGGCTCGGTGGCTCAGCCTGTAATCCCAGCACTTTGGGAGGCTGAGGTGAGAGGATTGCCTGAGCCTGCGGGTTCAAGACCCGCTTGGGCAACTTAGCGAGACCTCATCTCTACAATAAATCAAAAAATTAGCTGGGCATGGCAGCGCGCGCCTGTAATTCCAGCTACTTGGAAGGCTGAGGCGGAAGGATCGCCGGAGCCCAGCAGGTCGAGGCTGCGGTGGCCGGGAGCGGCCACTGCACTCCAGTCTGGGTGACAGAGTGAGACTCCAACTCAAAAAAAAA
>NW_007259633.1:28049-45236 GCF_000164805.1 Carlito syrichta
CCAAATAAGCACAATCAGAAATACAAAAGATCAAATCACAACTGACCCTGAAGAAATACAAAAGATTATCAGAGATTACTACGCACACCTATATGAAAACAAACTTGATAACCTAGATGAAATGGAAGACTTTCTGACATCACACAACCTACCCAAGTTGAAACAAGAAGGCATTGAGACACTAAATAGACCAATAAGAACCCAGGAAATTGACTCTGTCATATGAAAACTACCTACGATAAAAAGCCCCGGACTTAATGGCTTTCCAGCAAAATTCTACAAAACATATTAGGAAGAACTGATACCAGTCCTATTGAAAGTATTCTAGTCAATTGAGAAAGATGGAATTCTCCCCAAATCATTTTACAAAGTTAGCATTACACTGATACCCAAACCAGTAAAGGTGCAACAAGAAAGAGAACTACAGGCCAATATCCCTTATGAACATAGATGCAAAAATCCTCAACAAAATTCTAGAAAATCAGATCCAAAAACACTTCTCAAATATCATCCACCATAACCAAGTAGGCTTCATCCCCAGGATGCAGGGCTGGTTCAACATTGGCAAGACCGCAAATGAAATTAAACACATCAACATATGTAAAAGCAAGAACCACGTGATTATCTCATTAGATGCAGAAAAAGCTTTTGATAAAATCCAGCATCCCTTCTTGATAAAAACCCTCAAACACCTACGTATAGAAGGAACATACCTCAAAATAGTAAGTGCTATTTATGACAAACCCATAGCTAACATATTGTTAAATGGACAGAAACTGAAAACATTTCCCCTGAAAACTGGAATAAGACAAGGCTGCCCACTCTCACCCCTCTTGTTCAAATTGTATTGTAAGTCCTAGCCCAGGCAATTAGACAAGAGAAGGAAATAAGGGGTATCCAAATAGGAAAAGAGGAAGTCAAGTTATCCCTCTTTGTTGATGATATGATCCTATACCTTGAAAACCCAAGAGAATCTGTCAAAAACCTGCTGGCACTGATAAAGGACTTTGACAAAGTCTCAGGGTATAAAATAAATGTGCAAAAGACAGTCATATTTCTATACACCAATAATAAACAACCAGAAACTCAAATAGAAAGCACAAACCCATTCACAAAGCCACACAAAAAATGAAATACCTCGGTATCTTCCTAACCAGAGAAGTGAAAGACTTTTACAATGAGAATTACAAAACACTGCTCAAAGAAATGCAAGAAGACACAAACATATGGAAAAATATTCCATGCACATGGATAGGAAGAATCAACATTGTTAAGATATCCATCCTACTAAAGGAAATCTACAGATTCAATGTAATACCCATTAAGTTACCAATATGATTCTTCTCAGACCTGGAAATGGCAATACAGAAATTCATATGGAAACATAAAGGACCACAGATAGCGAAAACAATCCTTAGCAAGAGAAACAAAGCAGGAGTTACACTTCCAGACTTCAAACTCTACTATAAGGCTACAGTAATCAAAACAGCCTGGAATGGTATAAAAACAGGTACATAGACCAATGGAACAGGATAGAGATTCCAGAAGCAAAGCCTCAATTCCTCAACCAACTCATCTTTGACAAAGCCTCCAACAACAACTAGTGGGGAGAAGAAAACCTATTCAGTAAATGGTGCTGGGATAACTCGCTGACCACATGCAGAAGATTGAAACAGGACCCCTACCTATAACCATACACAAAAATTAACTCTAAATGGATCAAAGACATAAACGTAAAACCTCGAACTATAAGAATCTTAGAAGATGCAGGAGACACCCTTATGAAAATTGGAACTGGGAACGAATTCCTACTCAGAACCCCAAAGGCCAATACCTTAAGAAATAAGATATATAAGTGGGACCTCATCAAATTAATGAGCTTCTGCAAAGCAAAAGAAACCATAGAGAGAGCAGGGAGAGAGCCCACAGAATGGGAAAAAATATTTGCCAACTGTATATCTGACAAAGGCCTAATATCTAGGATCTACAAGAAACTCAAACCTGCCAAAAGGAAAAAAACAAACAGCCCCTTTAAAAAGCGGGCAAAAAGCCAGGCTCGGTGGCTCAGCCTGTAATCCCACACCTTTGGGAGGCTGAGGTGAGTGGATTGCCTGAGCCCGCGGGTTGAAGACCCGCCTGGGCAGCGAGACCTCATCGCTACAATAAATCAAAAAATCAGCCGGGCGTGGTAGTGCATGCCTGTACTTCCAGCTACTTGGAAGGCTGAGGTGGAAGGATCGCCGGAGCCCAGCAGGTCGAGGCTGCGGTGGCCGGGAGCGACCACTGCACTCCAGTCTGGGCAACAGAGTGAGACTCCAACTCAAAAAAAAAAAGTGGGCAAAAGACATGAATAGACACTTGTCAGAGGAAGGTATATGGGCAGCCAACAGACAAAAGAAGACGTGCTCAGCCTCACCCATCATCAGAGAAATGCAAATCAAAACCCGGAGGAACTCACATTATTCTTCAAAGAAGATACCTGCACACTTAGGTTTGTTGCAGCTCTATTCACAATAGCAAAAACATGGAACCAACCATATTGCCCATCAAAGCTGGACTGGATTAAAAAAAATGTGGTACATATACACAATGGAATATTATTCAGCCATAAAGAATGACAAATATATGGACTTTGCAGCAACCTGGATGGCTTTGGAGTCAATCATACTCAGTGACTTATCACAGAAGTAGAGTTCCATATGTTCTCACTCATAAGAGGAACTTGAACAATTATAATGCTATAAGAAAGTGATTGGCAATAATGGGAAACTGTTGGTGGGGTGGGGGTGGGATTGGCAGTTGAGGGAAACTGCTAGAGGAGGGAGGGACATATCTCATTAACAGGGGTACCTGCATGATCAATGTTTGTATATCTAACCTTGAATTGTACCCCTTATCTTCATAATAAAATTTTTTTAAAAAAAAAATCAAATATTGGAAAACACATTTTTCAGCTCTGTTACTAAGGACATCTTGGGTTACTAAATTTGATTTTTTTTTTTTAGTTTCTGTGAGAGTATTTCCCTTTGCAGTAATAAAAGACTGATCAAAAAAATACATAAAAATAAAAATAAGCCGGGCTCGGTGGCTCAGCCTGTAATCCCACGCCTTTGGGAGGATGAGGTGAGTGGATTGCCTGAGCCTGCGGGTTCGAGAGCTGCCTGGGTAGCGAGACTTCATCTCTACAATAAATCAAAAAATCAGCAGGGCGTGGTAGCGCATGCCTGTAATTCCGGCTACTCGGAAGGCTGAGGCGGAAGGATCGCTGGAGCCCAGCAGGTCGAGGCTGCGGTGGCGGGAGCGGCCACTGCACTCCAGTCTGGGTGACAGAGTGAGACTCCAACTCAAAAAATAAAAAAATTTTAAAAAATAAAATAAAAAAAATAAAAAATAAAATTATTTTAAAGATGTGGGGTAAAATTCAGGATTAGGTAGATAAGAAGTCATCATACAGGTAAAGTGTGGGCCTTCCTTTGGTCCACACATTGCTTGGTTTGACACCAGGTACCCTGATTGATGTTATATCCTCCCCCACAACCACCCCCTTCCACCCACAGCACTTCACTATTTCTTAACCTGCATTTTATTTTGGCATAATTTGTAAAGTTACAAAGATAATAGAGAGTTTCTATATATCTTTACCCAGCTTCTCCTAGTGTTAACATATTCACAACACATTTTTTAAAGCAGAGAAATTACTACTAGTGTAACATTAGTAACTGAGGTAGACATTATTCAGAGTTACCAGGTTTTCCATGAATATCTTTCTTTTCCAGGCTCCAATACAGGATACCAAACTGCATTTAATCATCTTGTCTCCCTAAATCATTAGTCTGTGACAAATTCCTACTCTGCTTATTTTTCAGGACCTTGATATGTTTGAAAAATATTTATCAGGTATTATTTGAATGTTCTTTAAGTGTGTATGCTGTTTTGTCATGATTGGACTTGAGTGATGGATTTTGAGAAAGAATGTCACAGAGGTGAGATACATTTACCACTGAATCACATAATATCAATATGAATTTTTTTTTTAACAAACTACAACTTGAAATGAACTGTTGATACAGGTAACAATGGAGTTACTTGCTGGGGAAGATGGTGGCACAACCAGTTGGACTGCTGAGTTCCTGTGTGAATGAATGAGTGTATGGACATATTTGCATGCATGCCTTGGTGTGAGTGGGCATTTGAGTGGCTGAGTGGGGACTCAGGAACAAGTGGCCAAGGCTTTCCCAGTTAAGTGATTGGTGCCACAGCCACTCTCCTTGGACCCTAGCACTTTCCAAAGCACAGAAACTGAGTGCCATTTTCTAAAATCAACAAAGCTTTTCCTAGGAAGAAGCTGCTGGAGTGACTGCTGTTCCCACCATTGCAGTGCCAGGCTGGATGCTGGCAGTGAAAGTCATAGAGGGTGTACAGCGAGGGAGCCAGAGGTAGAGTCCTGAAGAAGCGACGGGGAGAGGCCACCCTGAACCTGTACTTGTTGCCACCACCTCCAGCATTATGCTGGGCTGCACGGCCCTACCATTGGGACCTGAGGTCCAGAGACTGTGGTACTTGCCAGGGAGGGATGGACAGAGAAGTGCTTCAGGGCAGCCTCCATGGAAGAGCAAATCTGCATATTAAGACCAAGGGATTATCTCTGCATTGCTTTGGGGCTGCTCTCCATTAATTTAGAGAGCATCACCCCCAGTTCACCTGTTTGTGCCACCGTCTTCCCCCTTCCCCCCAGCAAGTAACCTTTTATATCTGGATCTCTCTCTCTCTCTCTCTTTTTTTTTTTTTAACAAACTATGTTTATGATCAACTCCATTGTTACCTATATCAACAGTTCATTTCAAAAACAATTTATTTAAAACACAATCTTAAAATCTCAAGAGGTGAATAGGAATTTTTATTTACTTATGTTTACTTTTTCCACTAATCTTCCTTCATTTCTGATGTTTTATGATTTTTCTATTGTAATTTATTTTCTATCTGCTTCTCCTCAGAAGAACTTATGAATGGAACTCTGACTTTCACAGTCTTTAGTGTTGAGATTGTCATCCAGTCACATCTAAACTGTATCCAACAGAAGGAAGCCAACAAATGTATTCTGTATCTAAGAAGTTAGCTACCTACAAAAATTAAAGATTTCCAAGGGAACTATAATCTCACAGAATAACACACATATTATTCAGAGTACAGTCCAAAATTACATGTCATTCCAAGAATCATGTGTTTTAGTCATGACTCAACCAGACAAGCAGTATCTTTAGGAGATGTATATTATGAGGGTTATTGCTAGAAATTGTCTTACCTGAATGTGAAGACTATCTAGGGAAATCTAAAATTTATATAACATGCTTTCAGGAAGAGCAAGCTGGAGATATTGCACCTGGGCTAAACATGTTGTCAAGATATATATATGAAAGAAAGCCCTAATCATGTTTTTATGAACTTCCAAGTGATTAAATCAGGCTCACCTACATTATCTAAAATAGTCTTTCTTACTTACCAGTGTACTGTGAACTCTAGAAACAAATTTGAAATGTCAAAAATCTCAGCAAATAAATTGAAGACATAAAGAATCAAATGAAATTTTTTTGAATTTAAAAAATGACCATTAAAAAAATTTAATGATTCAGTAACAGAATATAGATGACAGAGAAATTAATCAATGAACTTGAAGATAGAGTGATAAAAATTATGCAGTCTGAACAACAAAGAGAAAATATACTGAAAGATAATAAATTGAGTGCTTAGGAGCTAAGGGTGCAATAACAAAAAGTCTAATAAAATAATTGTTCATTGAAGTCCCAGAAAAAGAAGAAAAAGTGTAGAGCTTAAAAAAATTTGAAGGAAAAAAATAGCTGAAACTCTACAAATTTGCTGAAAAGTGACACATAAGCTATAGTTTCAATAAACTAAGCAAACTACAAATAAAACAACACCAAAATAAATCTATGCTTAGATACTTCTTAATAAAATATTTGGAAACTAAAGGCAAATTATCTTGAAAGCAAACAAAAGGAAACTATGAATTACTCATAGCGGTAGTAATTTGAATGACAGTAGATTTCTCATCAGAAACCATGGAGACTATACAGAAGTGATATATACTTTCATTGCAGAAAGACACAAAATTATCTGTCCAGAATTATTGATATAATTAAAATATCATTTAGAAATAAACCTGCAATTAAAAATTCCCAGATGAAAGAAAGCTATAAGAACTTTTCATCAGCAGACCTGCTCTGGAACCTATAACAGCTGCTCTTTAAATTCAAAACTTTTACCAGTTATTATATCTGAGAACTAGGAAAGCAAGAGAATTAAAGCACATATATTGCTGAAAAATTTTTTTAAATGCTGTATTCTTCTATGCTAATAAGTGTTAACACTTAAATGATAAGATAATTATCATGTGGATCTTCTAAGTATTAATATTCATTTTGAAAGGATCAAAAACAAATGCAAGAAATTTTCTAATATAATAGCTTCAATATACTGCAGTACAAAATGGGCAAAGTGCAGTAATGTATCACACACAAAAAGAACAGAGTACTATATGTTCTCACTCATAAGTGGACCTTGAACAATTATAATACTATGAGAAAGGGATTGGCAGTAGTGGGAAACTGCCAGGGGGAGGGGGATGATGGGTGGTGAGATTGGCAGTTGAGGGAAACTGCTAGGGGAGGGAGGGGCACACCTCATCAACAGGGTACCTGCATAACCAACATTTGTATACCTAGCCCTGAATTGTACCCCACATCTTTAAAATAAAATTTTAAAAAAGGAAAAAGTGGGCAAATTGTATAAATAAATGGTTTGTGGAAAACAAAATCTAAATGTTATTTAACATGTGAAGATATTTTTTATTTCCCAAGTCAGAAAATAAAAATGGGGAAAAGTGGAGGATATGTACTCTTACATTGCTGATGAACATACAACAATTTGTATGATTATTTATATGTTAATGATGAATATGCTTTTTAGGTAAGCAATTCTCAAACTATTTTTTACCCCTTAAAATTTTATTCTTTTGATGTTAACATTTACACTTAAATTTTATTTTAATAAATAACCATATCCTTTGACCTTAAAATCTATTCCTAGGATCCATTTCATTGCCATAATAAAAGTACCCAATGCTTATTAAAACATTGTATGTAGACATAAAATGATAGATACAAAGTGAATCTTATTCATAAGTGGAAGGTTGTATAAACCATAATATACCAAGAGGACACCATACTGACTTTAAAATCTATATGTTGGGTGTATAACAGCTGACACAGGTTTATACGGCATACTAAAAAATGATAAAGGAAGGTGGAGAAAAGCATACATAATACAGACTCATTTTTGTAAAACAGGAAACAAAAATACATTTTTGTGCACGTGAATGTATGTGTGTGTGAACGCATTTTACACTGTGCAAGATGACACATCAGAGAGCCAACATTTGTTACCTCTAGCAGTAGGAGACAGGTATTAGACAACTATAGAAAGGAGTGTATGTGAAGTAAAACGATTCATTAAACTTTGATAAATGCTTAATTTAAAATGCCTATGAATTCACTAACAAAGACTTGGAATTCAAGCACAAATTGGGAGAGAAAAGTATCTGGTGTAGAACACACTGTAAAGTTGTAAAGCTTTTCTCATACTGAATCTCTTGGTCAAACTGTATGGTGCCTTTAACCACATAGGTTTAAGATTATTAACTGTTCTTTAGGTAGGAACATTTTAAAATTAAGTTGAGAATATATTTTATATCATACATTTTAGTTTATATAGGAATACATATAGCAAAAAATATGGGATTTTTTTGCTTAAAATAATAAAATAAGACAAAGTCATCAAGAAGCTGATTTTTCTTATGTAGTTTTTATGTAATTTTATGCTTTTGAACACAATGAATTTGAAAGTGGTGTAGAGGGGATGCAGAAAAACAATGTGAAAATTTTTCACAAAAACATTTTATTACTTTTCTTCTGAAATTGTCAAGCTTTCCAACTTGTCAGAGATACACTGAATTTATATTGTTTCACATGGCTTATACTTTGAATATGAAAAATCAACTATGGATTAAAAATAGAGTGAAGAAACATATATAACCAAATATTAATCTATATCAAAGATAATTGCTCTTTTAAATGTGTTGAGAGAGTTGGGATTTCAGCAAGTTCTTAGCTGATAGAAGTAAGTCATCTGAAGTAAATTTCCTGCAACAATACGTTGATCCAACATTAAATGAATTCTGAGTTGGACTTGTTCTTTGAAAATTATTTTTTTAAATCACCTCATTTTCAAAATAAAAATGAGGACTCTTAGTTTTGACAACATAAAATAAAGCAAACCTTTTTACTAACAAGGAAATTTGAAAGGTTTCCATTATCATTGTTGCCCTGAAAAATCAGTAACAAGTAAACCTAGTTTAAAGTTGGGTAAAAACATTTATCCAGTATAGTATCAGCTTTGAATAATTTTTTTTCATCAGGATATAAGGTGGTGTTATAAAATCCTAATCCCTTCCTCTTGAGATATAAATTTTAAAAATCCATCATTAAAAATTCCTACTCTGTGGGTTATAGAAGTATTTGTATATTAAATTTGGCTTTATATAGTGCAATGTGAGTAAACACTATGAATTGAATAAGGCAATTGTGAACACTGAATTTATAATATGAAGATATACACAGACTATTATGGTCAATACTAATGAACAGTGTTTATTTTTTTATTTTTCCTCACCTCTCAACAGTGCTTATTTTATGAATAGAAATATAGCTTGTTTTATTAAATTTTGATGATTTACATCCCAAACCTAACTAGATAAGTTATAAACTCAAAATGTTACTTACAAATGAGGATGAACAATTCTACCTGAGATTTTGTGCACATATTCCTCAATCTCTTGGACCGGTGCCTTACTTACTTTGATAAATATTTGGAAAATAAACCAACAAACAAAACCTTGTTGTTTTCAATATATATCAGATGATTCCTCCTCTAGGAGAACAGCTAGACCATATGCTGGAAGAATCATTTCCACGAAACTGGAGCCAACAATGAAACTTTGTATACTCAGAACTAACCTTAATTATATGAAGAACTGAGAAAATCATGGATCAGAATAGAGGTGAATAATTAGAAAAAGATGATCAAAATGAATAACATACAAAATCGTAATTCCGTCGCCAGCAATATTTCATAAATGCAACAAATTTGGGACTACATTTTGGGAGTAGATTCAATTATTTTAATATATTACCATAGTGGCAGAATACTTTTCCATAAGCAAGTTAGAAAAATAAAATATATGCTAATTAGATGAAACTCAATTTTTATATCTATTTTATTTCTAGTGCCAAAACTAGATCTTTGATAAAAATGTTTTAAACAATAAAAACCATGCCTTTTACAATCTCCAACTCTAAATAAGAATGTCTCTTTTGTTAGAAACATTAAACTAAAGAATACTAAAGAAAGATTAATACTAAAGAATAAACTAAAGATTAGCCAATTTTGTACCACACTTTTACAAGAGAAGTAACATTGACTTTATAAAGAAAGTTACAGTGAACACAATTTAAATGCACATAGTTATGTTTTGTTGACAATAGCACCCAAATCATATAATTCAACCTAAGAAAATCAGTAAATAGGTCAGGCTCAGTGGCTCAATCTGTAATCCCACCACTTTGGGAGACTGATGCAAGTGAATTGCCTGAGCTGCGGGTTCAAGACCAGCCCGCACAATTTGGTGAGACCTCATCTCTACAATAAAGCAAAAATTAGCAGGGTGTGGTAGCACGTGCCTGTAGTTCTGGCTACTTGGAAGGCTGAGGCAGAAGGATCGCTGGAGCCCAGTAGGTCAACACTGGGGTGGTGGTGAACATGCCACTGCACTCCAGCCTGGGCGACAGAGTGAGACTCCAATTCAACAAAAAAAAAAAAAAGAAGAAGAAAGAAGGAAAATCAGTAAATAGAAAATGACAGAGCAGTTTGAAGAAAAATACTTTGAGAGAAATTTTTTGTGTAATGACTTTTTATGATAATAAAGTAAAAACCACAAAGCAGAAAAAAAGAAAAAAACACTGGGTAATACAACAGAATTAGATACACACTGCTTTCAAATATTGGTATAAGTGAAATATTTTATCACATATTCAACTCAAATATAAAATTGAAACTATATCAGAAATTCCTATAACACCACTAAGAAAATATGTGGTGTTGTGTATAAAATTCAGCATATAGCTGACATCCTCTCCTTCATGTAAAAAATAACTACCAATCTCTTATGAATAGTATTTGATCACTTATTTTTTGTTCTCAACATAATAGTCTCAGTTATTTTGCCTCAGCAACTCACAATGAACTTGGGACTCAATAGTTTACTTGGTTAGGGTTATGGTTTGTGAAGGTAAGGATAAAATAATTCATGTAAAAAACTAATACAATAATTGGCAAAATAACATATTAAATTTTTATAAAATATAAAAGTTCCAATGATGTCATACATTTAAATATATACAACACATAAAGTGAATCTAAAATTGTACAACTCAGATTTACCATATTAATTACATCCAAAGTCAACACCCAACACAAGTTTTATTCTTAGCATCAATTATATTCCTCCAGTTAACTAAAACTAAAATTAGTTATCAGATATTTTATAGTTACAAACTAAAATGTTCACAGAAAAATGGAAGATAGCTATTTGAATTGGGGTGGGTGCAAGAAATAAGAAGAATGATCTCAACTTTTAAAAAATCTTAGCACTGGCCATTGCTTTGCTAAGCTATGGTCTAACCATGTAACTCCTTGAGTTATGGTTGTCATGTTTCCTAGCTTTGACCTTCTCCCTTACCTTGAAGAGGTGAATCTTTTCTCTTTCTCTCTCTCTCTCTCTCTCTCTCTCTCTCTCTCTCTCTCTCTCTCATTTGCTTTCTAAATAAACTATATTTTTCTAATGTAACTTCTGTGCAATTCTTTCCATCTTTCATGTGGCACCAGATCACATACAAGACACAGACATCCCCAGAGGGTCTGACCTAACATTTTGGATGTGCTGCTGGAAACTACTTTTAACCTAACACTTTCTAAATAAACTATATTTTACAATCTATAAAAAAAAAATGGCACACACAAAATTATTTTATGTATTCTCTAAGCCACTTTGGGCTGTCCAAAGTGGGATACAATAGCTGACCCTAATGTCCACCCTTACATTGCTACCCAAGTGCATGATGGCTGAGTGGTTCAAAATCACAACCAGTCTCTCCAATCTATTGCAGCACCCACAGGGATTGCAATCAACTAGAGGGTGCATGCCCAAACTAAGGTTATTCAGACTCAGTATTCAGATAAATTAGAACATTTTGCAATGTGCCATAATTTTTATTCTGATTACATACTCCTACCAATCTTTAGGCAACAAGATAATGTTAGCTTTATAAATTGAGTTGGGAAGACTTTTTATATGTATATTGTATATTTGTTTGTTTTGTATGTATACATGTATATATATTCTCTGAATATATATTTATAAATATATGTATATATTCTGAAACACCTAATATAATACAGGAGAAAGCTCTCGCTTGGGAGTTGGTTAGTGTTGAAAAACTACCTAGGTAGTTGCCTTCTGGGGGGATGTTCTGAAACTTAATTCACTTTCTTTAAGGTTTCACTTTAATTCAGATACTTTTTAAAACCATTTTTCTAGTTTATATATATATTTTAGGATATTTTGCTTTAAGTTATTTCAAAATATTTGATATAAAATGTTTTATAGTATCTCATATTTTTTCATGTGCCATTGCATGTGGAAACTGAATCCCTTTAAAAATCTTAATATTCTTAATATCCTTGAAAAATCTTTATAGAGACTTATCAAACTTTAGTCTCATAACTGTTGCTCTGTTTCAAATTTTTAAGCTATATATATCCTAGTAGCCATTAGTCTAGACTTTGTCTATTAACCCCTAAATCTCAGTGAAATACACATAAAATTTTTTTTCACTCATGATACACATTAAACATTGATTGACAGAGCTTATGCTCATATTGATTATTTTACTGTGATAAGGTAAAATATATATATATTTGTTCTTTATCCCTAGTTGTTGGCACAGAGCTCTTAAAACCATTGGAACTTCCTGAGTTACCATAGGAGTGATAAAAGTATCTTTGTAATAATAATTGGTCTTAGTCTCACTTTCTAACACAAGAGCTTCTAAGACCCTTGGAATCTCAGGAGCAATATAAATGTCTTTTTGTGTGCTAATGAGGTGACTGGCAGCTGGAATACCTGGAATAGGAGCTGGTCACCAAAAAGACCAAGGTAGGTTAGAAGGTTAGAACTTTCAGACCAACACCCTGACATCTGGAGAATGAAAGAGGGACTGAAGATTAAGTTAATCACCAGTGGTGATTTACTCAATCGTAGCTATGGAGCTTTCATAAAAACCCTGGACAAGGAGGTTCAAAGAACATTTCTGGGATGGTGAATGTATCAAGATATTGGTTGGTGGTGTACCTGGAGATGACCTGGAAATTCCACACACACCCTTTCTACCCCATGAGTTGCCCTTTGCATATCTTTCATTTTGCTGTTACTGAGTTGTATCCTTTATAATAAACCAATAATAGGAAGTAAAATGCTTTGCTGAGTTCTGCAAGCCATTGTAGCAAATTATTGAACCCTGGAGGGGATCATGAAAACCTCTCATCTATAATCAATTGGTCACAAGTACAGGAAGCCCTGGATTTGTAATTGGTATCTGAACTGGGGACAATCTTGTGGGACTGAAACCCTTAATTTTGTATGTAGGCTATAATACTAACTCCAGATATATAGTGTCAGAATTGAATTAAATTAGAGGACACCTAACTGGTGTGAAAAAATTGGTTGATGTAGGTGGAAAAAAACATACATTTGGTGTCAAAATGCTGTAAGAACAGTTCCGACTAGAAACCAAACTGAGTAGTTCCTTGTCTCAATATGCATTTCCACAATTACTGCAGCAGTAGAAAAGGGTATCTCAGAAACTGGTACATAAAATTTCTGATCAAATATGACACCCTGAACTGTGACTCTCAAAATTTAGTGGCCAAAAAATGTCCCATAGTGACACCTAATTTAAAGGAAAAAGGAAGTAAAATTCTACTAATGTGCCCAGAAGGGGGTAAATACCAGCAGCATTTTGTAAAAATCACTGATGACCTCACAGTTTAATTTATATTTTTTAGTGATTCTTATTTTAAAATATGCACTATAAATTATTTTACCAACACTATTTCAGACATTTCCAATCAGTATAGTGCCACTGTTCCCATTCAGTTCCAAACATTACAACTGTTATTTCCTCTTTCATATTAAGAAGTTGCTTTATTTTATTTTATTAATTATATTGTCTTTTTTTAATTTTCAAAATAATCAAAAAAATCTAGTCTTTTTGTAATTGATTTTTAATTTTATCACATTTTGGCCATAGGTTACATTTCATGAGATCTTGATCATTTTGACTTGTATATATTTTCTTTGTGGCAAAACATATGATGTGATTTAATTGATATTCTTTGTGATCTAGAAAAAAATATGTATACCTTTACAATATTAAGTTTTAAATGTGTATTACTTGTTTTTACTTTATCCTTACTAACATTTGATTGTGTTATCTAATTTTTTTCATGTAATGAAATAAAAATTGACCACATAATTTTTAATACATCCTTTTATATCAATTTTAACTGTATAGTTTTATTCCATATTAATATAAGCTAAGGAGTATGACTGTTATCTTATTAAATTTTAATTTTGACATCAAACAATTGATGCTTATCTTTGATTTTTGTCTCAAAATACAGGTATACTTGTCTGATGTTATTATGGTGTGCTGACTTTTTTTTTTTTTTGAGTTGGAGTCTCACTCTGTCGCCCAGACTGCAGTGCAGTGACCGCTCCCGGCCACCGCAGCCTCTACCTGCTGGGCTCCGGCGATCCTTCCACCTCAGCCTTCCGAGTAGCCGGAATTACAGGCATGCACTACCATGCCCGGCTGATTTTTTTGATTTATTGTAGAGATGAGGTCTTGCTGCCCAGGTGGGTCTCGAACCCGCGGGCTCAGGCAATCCGCTCACCTCAGCCTCCCAAAGGCACGGGATTACAGGCTGAGCCATGAACCCGGCTCTGACTTTTTTTCATGTTAATTTTCTCAGCATGTCATTTTCTATTTCTTTTGACTTTCCAAGTTATTCAAATTTTTTAACCACATTGAATAAAGATATTCCAGAAAAATATAAATCAGCAAAACAACATAAAGAACAAGTTTAATTCAACTTGAACACATCTGTTTGTTTTCGGGAAAGTTTAATCTGCTTAACATTTTGTGAGCATTTATAAACATCAATGTGTATTTAATATTTAACTGGTATTTTCTATGACAAAGAATTCTTTCATATTCTTTTTAAGATATTAATTACATTTATTAATTTTTCCCCTTTTTACACATTTACTTCTTTGGAAGTTATATGTGTATTTCTATCATTTAGCACATTTTGGATGTGCATTTAACTTTGTCTAAAATAAATTATTATGTATAGACTTTTAGATTTCTTAACACTCTCAGAGATGATCAAATATGTTACTTATATCTTGTTGGAAACTTTCCTACATACCTGGTGGTGTATTTACCAAGCTAGTTATATATTTATTTGGCAACTTTTCTTGCTCCTTACATTTCACTCTATCTTATTAAAGTTTGTTTTTTAGTAGTTCTTTCAGCGAGGGTATAGAGAATAAGAAATTGTCTCTGTCTTTTTTTTAGTGGTTTGTTTCAGAATGTTGGCATTTTGCCATAATGTTTGAATGATACCTTTACTGGGCATAGAATTATTCTTGTCTAAACAGACACATCCTCCCTTGTTATTCAGCCTTATCAATCTATTGCCTGTGGACATTCATTGCTGTTGATGAGATGTTTGTTTTCAGAATCATATTTATACAGTCTATACTGTCTTAATTTGATGCAGCTTTTAAGATTTTTCTCAACATTTTATGATGTATAGTTTCAAAATGGTGTATTGGGCCCAGACTTTTCTCCTGTTCAAGACCTCTTGTGTTTCTTCTATCTGAGGACTCGGTTTTTGTTTTTGTTTTGTTTTGTTTTGTTTCAGTTCTAAAAAATTTCCAACAAATATGTCTTCAAATAGAGCTTCCCTCTTTTTACTCTATTCTATACTGCTAACTGTCAAATGAGAATTTCCATCCTTTTCATGTTATCTTTAATATTTCTAAATGGCCATTTATGTTTTTACATTTCTTCATCTTTCTTACATTATTGGTTATTTGCTCAGATATGTCAATTATGTTACTAATTTTCCCTTCAAACAAATTCAATTCTTGTTATAAATATTATTAAATTTTATTTTTGAATTTTAATGAATATACTTCAAAAAATGTCTATTGCTATTTTTTATGTATTGTTATTTTTACTTGTTTATTATTTGCCTACCTTTTAATATTTTCTTTGCTTCACATATCTATTTTTTCTGGTTATTCAGACTGAAGGTTGAAATGTTTTCAGCTCTCTATTTCAGTGGTAAGAGGTTCCATTTTTTGGAGTCTAGTTTGTATGGGGAGTATAATTCTACATCCTTAGTTGCTATGGCCTGGTACCAACCTCCAGTCACCAAACTGTTGTTTAATTCTCCTAGGAACATCTTCTTCTTTTTTTTTTGGTTGATTTTTAAAAAATATTTCAAATGTTTGTTTTGAGGGAGAATTTATCTGCTTACAATTAACATATACATTTATTTTATTATGTAAAGTTGGGCATATACAATACAAATATATATTTCTTATATTGTTTTTTCTAATCTTTTTCAAAGACATTCGAGCAGCCAACAAACACATGAAGAAATGCTCAACCTCACTAATCATCAGGGAGATGCAAATCAAAACCACACTGAGATACCACCTAACTCCAGTCAGAATGGCCATTATCAACAACTCAAAAAATAACAGCTGCTGGAGAGGGTGTGGTGAAAAGAGAACACTTCTACACTGTTGGTGGGAGTGTAAACTAGTGCAACCTCTGTGGAAAGCAGTGTGGCGATTCCTAAAAGCTCTAAAAATTGACCTTCCATATGACCCTGCAATCCCCCTACTGGGAATATACCCTGAAGAACACAAATCACTCTATAAAAAAGATACCTGCACACGTATGTTTATCGCAGCATTGTTCACAATAGCAAGAACCTGGAAACAACCATGCTGCCCATCAAAAGAGGACTGGATTAAAAAAATGTGGTACATATACACGATGGAATACTACGCAGCCATAAAAAAGAACAAAATCATGAATTTCGCTGCAACCTGGATGGAACTAGAGTCTATAATACTGAGTGACCTCTCACAAGAACAAAAATCCGAATATCACATGTTCTCACTCATATAATGGACCTTGAACATCCAATGCAATACTATGAGAAAATGACGGATGGTACTGGGAAACTATGGGGGGGAGGGGGATGGGATTAACAGTAGCAAATATCTGTCGGGGGATGGGAAAACACTTCTTATCTACAGGGTGCCTGAATGAAACGTCATTGTACACCTAACCCTTAACTGTACCCCACAAAACCATAATAAAAAATACTGATTAATGAAAAAAAAAAGAAAAAAAAATAACTGGAAGAGTAAACTATCCTAGAACAAGAACAAAACAGGAACTCAGAAAATTATTAGGTCTAATAGAAGATTGTAGACTATGGACTGATTTGCATACAACTAGAACTAAGAATCTATATTAAAAATTATTGGCGAAAGCACTAAACTTCCTCCAAAAAACCAAAAAGGAAATACACATTTCAGAAGAATTAAAACAAACCTTCATTACAGACCCTCTCCTACCCTCCTTTCTCTAAAAATACCTTTCAATTATTTGTAACAATAAATCAGGAGACAGCCATTGGTGTACTTACCCAGTATTGGAGTGGGAAAAGGCAACAAGTAGACTTTTGGTTAAATTATTATATTCTATGTCTAGAGGCTGGCAGGAATGTGTTTAGGCTATTGCAGCTACTGCTTTACAAGTTGAAGAAAGTCAAAAGTACTTTTGAATAAACACTTCTGGTCAGTACTATTCATCAGGTTCTGGTCATCCTAAATCAAAGGGTCGG
>NW_007259633.1:45256-47802 GCF_000164805.1 Carlito syrichta
TCCACTTCTACATTTATCCAATTTATTGATGCACAGTTTTTGATAATACTATTTTATGATCCTTTGTATTTCTTTTCTATCAGCATAATGTCACCTTTTCCATTTCTGATTTCATTAATTTGAATCTTCTTTTTTCTTAATCTGGCTAAAGTTTAGTCTATTTAAAACACTTTCTAATGGGCAAAAGACATGAACAGACACTTCACAAAAGAAGACATTCGAGCAGCCAACAAACACATGAAGAAATGCTCAACCTCACTAATCATCAGGGAGATGCAAATCAAAACCACACTGAGATACCACCTAACTCCAGTCAGAATGGCAATTATCAACAACTCAAAAAATAACAGCTGCTGGAGAGGGTGTGGTGAAAAGGGAACACTTCTACACTGTTGGTGGGAGTGTAAACTAGTGCAACCCCTGTGGAAAGCAGTGTGGCGATTCCTAAAAGCTCTAAAAATTGACCTTCCATATGACCCTGCAATCCCCCTACTGGGAATATACCCTGAAGAACACAAATCACTCTATAAAAAAGATACCTGCACACGTATGTTTATCGCAGCATTGTTCACAATAGCAAGAACCTGGAAACAACCATGCTGCCCATCAAAAGAGGACTGGATTTAAAAAATGTGGTACATATACACGATGGAATACTACGCAGCCATAAAAAAGAACAAAATCATGAATTTCGCTGCAACCTGGATGGAACTAGAGTCTATAATACTGAGTGACCTCTCACAAAACAAAATCCGAATATCACATGTTCTCACTCATATAATGGACCTTGAACATCCAATGCAATACTATGAGAAAATGACGGATGGTACTGGGAAACTATGGGGGGGAGGGGGATGGGATTAACAGTAGCAAATATCTGTCGGGGGATGGGAAAACACTTCTTATATACAGGGTGCCTGAATGAAACGTCATTGTACACCTAACCCTTAACTGTACCCCACAAAACCATAATAAAAAATACTGATTAATGAAAAAAAAAATACTATTAAAAAAATATTTCAAATGTTTGTTTTGAGGGAGAATTTATCTGCTTACAATTAACATATACATTTATTTTATTATGTAAAGTTGGGCATATACAATACAAATATATATTTCTTATATTGTTTTTTCTAATCTTTTTCACACCTGGAGTCTATTATAAGCAGCAGTTTTAAAAATCTCTCTATACATGTAGAAAAATTTGTAGAATTGAAGATTTGAAGCCAGAGAGTTTTTAAAACAATGCAGTTTTGCTTGGAAGAAACAAGGGCATCCTATTTGAATTTGAAGCATTTACTTTTCTGTTTGGTCAGAAATTTATGGGGGTTTTTTAAATGCCAACAAACTCTTAATAACTGTAGAAGTACTAGATTGTGGACCCAGAATTATGTAAATGTTAGTCACAATTTTATGACTCTTTCTTGGTATTTTTTTTTTTAAAGAGCCACATATTTTAGTAGAAAATCACTACTTAATCATCAAACTTTTACCTATTGAATCTGGCTGTAGTCTTGAAATGCTTTTCAATATAATACTCTTAGAAGTCAAAACCAATCAATTAGCATTGGCAAGTGATTTGAAACATATTAGTCATCTTGGATCTAATATATCAGACCTAAATTGGTAATAATTTTAGTTAAGTGATATCAGGTCTGAACTCCGACCATTAACTCTGTGCTAAATTGATGTTAGCAGTTGCAGAGGGGACTATATTTTATAAGACAATCTTTCTGTGTGCTAAGCTCTTTGCAGTTCTTTCAGTTGGCCCTTACAAAAAAACCTGGGAAATAAAAGTCATATTCATTTGAGGAAAAAAGATATGTGTTAATTTTCTCAAAGTCGCAGAACAAGAATTTAGAAAATACAGAATTTGAACCCAGGTTTTTGTCTCCACAGCCCAGGCTTCTGAAATATTCATACCAAAGCCAAAATAAATTGTTGAGAATATCTAAGGTCACATTACTATTTCCAGTTAGTGAGTGATGTCGTCACTTTGAATACTTCTCAAAATGTGCATATTATTATAAATCAATTTGTAATTTGATGAATGCATGCTTGTAAATCACAAACATGAAATTTATACTGGAAAAATGTTATATGTGGATATATATTATATATAATGCAAAGATTTGGCAAGCTTCTTCAAATATTTAATGTTGCTTACTGTCTAAATTTACCTCTACCTGGCATGAAATTTTTTAACTATATTATATACCATTAGTAGATATTAAGGCTTACATATGCAGGCCAGGCTCAGTGGCTCAGCCTGTAATCCCGCACCTTTGGGAGGCTGAGGTGAGTGGATTGCCTGAGCCCGCGGGTTCGAGACCTGCCCGGGCAGCGAGACCTCATCTCTACAATAAATCAAAAAATCAGCCTGGCATAGTAGCGCATGCCTGTAATTCCGGCTACTTGGAAGGCTGAAGCGGAAGGATCGGCGGAGCCCAGCAGGTGGAGGCTGCGGGGGCCGGGAGCGGCCACTGCACTCCAGTCTGGGCGACGGAGTGAGACTCCAACTCAAAAAAAAAAAAAAAGATTTATAG
>NW_007259633.1:47822-61889 GCF_000164805.1 Carlito syrichta
GCGTGCTACCTCGCCCGGCTGATTTTTTGATCTTTTGTAGAGATGAGGTCTCGCTGCCCAGGCGGGTCTCAAACCCGCGGGCTCAGGCAATCCACTCACCTCAGCCTCCCAAAGGCGCGGGATTACAGGCTGAGCCACCGAGCCCGGCCGATAAATTAATATTTAATTGGGTATTATAAATGCTTTACTTGAGAATTATTATATATTTCTATGCAACTCGATTATAATATTTTTTGAATTTCATTTTTATTATAATTATTTTGGGACAAAATATAAGATAAAAATGACTACTGAGATTTCTCAATTAAGCCAAGTTACTATAATGGGGACCAGATTTATCATGACTACTTGAAAAATCTTAAGTATCCACACAAAATACATGAAAGAATACCTTTAAATACATTAGAAATAAAATAACAAAGGACAGTAATCCTTGAGAGATGGCAAAAAAAAAATGAGATGAACCCTAGATTATTTTCTATCTGACTTAAGGTGACATCTTAGTGCAACAGAACCCAGTTAGATCTTAGTGGACTTTCTAATTTGAGAATCTTGCAGTACAGAATATTGAATGAAGGAGAGCAAGGAAGACAGAGAAAACTCTGGAGATCCCCAAAGTCTACCTGATCACTTCTCATGTATGAAAATTATCTGAAGCTGGGGACAGGTTGGGAGGACCAGAACATGTTTGAGAGAACTTACCAAGGGATCACATAGGGCAAGAAGAGTATCTATTCTCACCAGCAGGAGTAAAAAATATTTATAGGACATTGGATGAAGTAATCAGAAATGTCTTGCCTATATAGCCAGAAATGTTCAATGATAATCTCGTTCAGCAAAATAAATGTTAAAGCAAATGTGAGAGGATCAAACCACTTTCAAGGAACTTGTCCTAAAACAGATTTCAAAAATATTGATAGAAAAATAAAAATGTCCAATACTCAATAAGGTAAAATGCAAATGTCTGGCAACGAATAGAAAAATTACCAGTGTGCAAATGAAAATAACACATAAAGAGGTTTAAATTCTGTCACTTAATATAGACTCAGAAATATGATAAATGCTAGAATTAGCAGAGAATAATATCATCGTAGCTCTAGTTCATGTAATGACAAATCTAGAAGGATGATTGGATATGGTAGCAGAAATAAAGAGGCAAATAAAACTGTGATAAATAAAAAGTACAATGTGTAAGATTAAAAATTTATTGGATAGAATTAATTTTAAATTAAACACTATGGAAGAAAACATTAATGAGCTTAAAAACACTGCAATAGAAGTTAACCAAACTAAAACTGAAGAGAAAAAAATGTAAATAACAAAAAGTATTGAATTATTTGAAACCATCAAGCCTGATATATAAAAAATTTATAGTTCCTAAAGGAAAATAAAAACAGAATATAAAAAATATTTAAATCCAATAATTTTCCAAACTTATTAACACTGTAAGCCCATAGATCCAACAAGTTCATTATATCCAAAGTATAAAAAAACGAAACAAAATATTTCAGGTCACATTAGATAAAATTGCCCAGAGCCAATGATAACAACACATCTTTAAAAAGACCAAAAAAGAAAAAAAAAGATGATTCAAGATACAAAGGACCAAAGGAGAAATAAAGAGTTTTAAGAATATTTGAAATTGGAAATATGTATGTATATACATATATATGTATATACATACATTTGCAGAAGGTACACACAACAAAATAAAAGGAAATTCTTCAGGTAGAAGAAAAACAATTTTAGATTGAAATACGGATCTTCAGAAAGGAAAAAAAGAGAACTGACAATGGTAATTAAGTAGGTAAATTTTATTGTTTTTTATTGTTTAAATAGATAAGATGATATGCAAATAGGTAATTGACATCTAAGCAAAAATGATATCAACATAGTGGTGAGTTGATAACATATACAGGAGTAAAATGTTTGACAATAGCACTGAGGCTGTGGTGGAAAAATAAAAGAATACTATTGTAGTTCTTATATTATAGTTAAAGTGGCATAATATCTGAATAGGTAGATCAGATTAGTTGCAGACCTGTGCTATAAATCATGAGGTGATCATTAAAATAACAAATACAGATAAAAACTTATATCTAATACATTAATGATAAGGGAAAAATAGAACTAAAAAAATTCAAAATAAGTAATAAATAGGAAATAGAATACAGATTAGGGAGAATAAATATAAAATAAATAGAAAGATAGTAGATAAAACACAAATATAATAGTGAACACATTAAATTTATATTACCTAAACACTTTAATTGAAAGGCAAAAATTTTACTATATGCTATCTAAAAATAAACAAAAAATAGACACATTAAAACTCACAATACAAAAACAGAAATAAGTTAAAAGCAAAAGAATGAAAAAGATATACTATGCAAACAATAATCAACGTAAGAATATCTATATTAATATTATATAAACTTATATAATATTTAAGTCATAGTTAAATAACTTAATTTATTAATAATAAAGGATCAAATTATCAAGAAGACATAACAACCCTAAATGTTCATGCACCTAGCAGCAGATCTTGAAAAGATATAAAACAAAAATTGATAGCACTACATAGAGGACTGGACATAGTCATGAGATTTTAATATAATCTAACTCTCCCTCTCAATAATTACTGAAGAATTAGACAACAAATAAGATAATATAGAAAACTTGGATAACACTATCAGCCAGTTTGACATCATTGACATCTGTATAATGCTCTACCAAACAACAGCAGGCTATCCTTTTTTTTTTCAGTACAAAAATGAAGATTTACTTGGGCAGACTGTATTCTGATGAGTAAATGATGCCTCTATAAATCACAAAGAATTCAAATCTCATACAACAGAAGTCCACTGACCAAAATGTAACTCCAAAATTCCAAGTTGAAAATTACTTAAAGGTAGAAATAAATATCTTAAAGTTATATGAAAAATCCTCAAATATTTGAAAACTAGATAGCATGTTTCTTAGTAATAGATGGGTTAAAGTAAAAAGCAAAAGAAAGTTAGAAAGTAACTAAACTAAATTCAAGTGAAAATAGCATATCAAATTAATACTACAGTAAACAGCTGCTAAATTAGTACACATGAGAAAATTTTATAGCACCAAACTTTTTCATTAGGGGAAAAAACATTTCAGCTAATATCTTTAAAAACCAGTTTAAAAAAAAAAAAAAACCACTGAAATACAAAATAAGCATATGAATGGGAAAAATAAGGATCATAGTGGAAATAAATGGAATAGAAAACATAAGAAAAAAGTAAAGAAAAACCAATGATATCCAAAGATCTTTTAAATTAATTAAAATCTAGCCAGACTAATAAGAAACTACATAGAATAAAAAGAAAAATTCTGTAAAAGATATAAAAAGTCCAAGTTTATGCAATAAAAAGAATACCCTGATCAGCTCTCTTTATATTAAATAAATTGAATACATATGTTTTATTTTTGAAAATCTGCCACATTCAAAATTCAGTCCCACATAATGTCACTGGTAAATTTTACCAAACATTCGAATATTTAAGAAAAAACTAACATCAATTTTATGCTGACTTTTTCTGGAAAATGTAGAGGAGATAATTCTGACTTTTTATGAGAGTAGGATTACCACACTAACAGAATCAAATATTGTAAAACTCCAAACAAATATCCCACATAAACCTAGAATTCAAATGTTTGAAAAAATTTTTTTAATATATCAAAAGCAACTATAATATACAAAAATGGGAATACATTCCAACCAAGTGGAGCTTATCATAAGATTTGTTTCTTGCGCTTTTTAAAACCCCTTTTGAAACCATAGATATAATTTGATCTGTTGTAAATTACATTTCATAAATATAATATAGAACAGATCACTAAACATACTTATATGAACTCTGAGCATTGATAGCATCTGCATAGGACTAGTAAAAATGATACTTTGACCAGTTAGGAACAAATGTTCTCTAGCACTGCCTCCTATTTTATGCAACCAGTAGCTAAAGAAATTTGTAATTTGGTGCCACATTTGCATTAACTGTGTATATTCTCTCTTCATCCGAAGAGAATTTTGTCTTCTATATGTGTGTCACTTTATTGCCCAAATTTACTGTCGAATTATATAATATAATTAGCCATATAATTTAACTCATACTCACTCCCAGCCCAATGACTGGAGATAAGCTATTTTAAAATAAAATGTATAATTTATGGATGTTTTCCAATACTGAGATATATTATTCCCTTCCTCTAACCCTAGGCTAGTGATGAGCTTGTTGTAGTAATTCTTATTACTCAGAATAATTTTTATTAACACTTTATCACAAAATTAATTAATCATTCATGTGATTTATTGTTTAATATCTTTCTTTTCTGCTACTCTATGAACTCTATGACAATTTAGACCTTAACTCTGTTGTTCATTGTTGTAATTTCAGTGGTTAATGCAGAGTCTTACTTGGTGAATGTGTGAGAAAAAGCACAAAAATAGTATACCCCAAATTAACTTATTCCATTATATACATGCACATTTTGTGATTAACTCATATTATACACGTTGAAAAAACTGGAACTATAAAACGCACTACTGAATTTAATATAATATGTAGTCAATTATAATACAGTGGGATCTGTCTGAGATTTCACAGGAAGAAATTTCTGTAGTATATCAGTCTCAGAAATAGATATTCTTTTTCTAAATCACTGGACTTTTTATCATTAAGATTTTAAATATCATAAAGCTTATTTTGTTTTCCTCTTTGTTTTGGCTTCAATTATGCATAAAAATGAAATTTTGGCTTACAATTCAAAAATGGATCCAAATTTCTGATGTATATTTTGAGTGCTTGTTCCTGGCTTTAACTCAATCTATCATTTGTTCATTTTCCTGGGTTCAGGATTTCTATACCCACTTATTTTAGTTTTTGCTATGTGTGTAGTCTTACAAACCATTTATGCAATTTGTACTATAAAATTAGTCTTTCTACAACAATATTGGAATACATAAAATTATGGGAAAACAATAACCAAATGATTAAATAGATGTCTCTTTAATAGCATTTGAAAAATTAAGTATTATAAAGATGTAGATGGTTAAGAATTAAAAAGAAAAAATAGGTCCAAGAATAAAAGGTAGGAACAAGCATTAACCCTACCAAAATGAGGTCAATATCACATCTCTATTCTTTTTAAACTGTCATTAAAAACTAAACAGAAATGATCAGTGAAAAGAGAGAATTGAGAAGGCTATAATTTTATCTAGTTTTTAAGACACAGAACTTTTGTTTTCAGGAAGATAACTTAAAGAAGGAAACAGTAGTAATGTTATGTGTTTCTGTTTTCTAAGATCACATACTTTAAAATTTAGGCTTCAGATGTTAAAGCTAGATATTAAAGACTTCAATAAATAATCTTGTCCAATAAAAATAATATTTTCAGGCTAGTTAGTCTAAAAAGAGGTATTGAGTTGATGGGAAAATCTAAAAAAGAATATATGAATTAAGAAAATTTCAAGAAGAGAGGGGAAAATGGCCGAGTCAATTGGACCATGCAAGTCCGTGTGTGAGTGAGCAGGTGTATGGAAAATTTTGTGTACGTGCTGGTGAGCAAGTGGGCATGTGAGTGGCTGAGTGAGGACTAGGGAGCTAGTGGCCTGGTCTCTCCTGGTGCAGCAACTGGTGCCACAGCTGCTGGGTTAGGACCCTAGTGATTCCCAGGACAGGGAGGCTGAGCGACATTTTCTTTTCTTTTTTCTTTTCTTTTTTTTTAATCAACAAAATCCTTCCTGGGAAGAAAATGCTTGAAAAGACTGTCTAAGTGGGGGCTTGTGAGCAAGTGGCCAGGCCCCTTGTGCAACAGCTGTTTCTGCAGCTTCTTTGCTTGGCCTTGGCTCTTCCAAGGTCATAGTAGCCGAGTGCCATTTTTTTTTAAAAGGACACAAGTTCCCTTGTGAAGAAGGGAGGGGAGACTATCACCCCAGGCTTTCCCTCACCATTGGAGCAGAGGTACTGCCAGCTCCAGGCTTTGCCTCACCACTTCAGCACCTGGCAGGACATTGGCAGCAGGGACTGCAGAGGGAGTCCAGAGGCAAGGTCCCATGGAAGAGGACAATAGAGGCACCCCACCACCATCTTGAAGGCAGGGCAGGAAAGTACTCCGACTTGCTCACCACAGAGCAACAGACCCAATCTCTATGACTGGCCAATCAACTACTCAGGGATTGATTGTGACTCAGAGGGAATATCCTGAAAGCACAAACTTCAGAGGGACCTGATAAGTACTGAGTTCCAGGCACCCTTCCTACTACCCAGATCCAGCTGTAGGACAAAGGGTGTGGTCAGAAAAGGACAAGGAAGAACTCCAAAGAGATCAACGGTGAGTCTGGAGCTGACCCAAACCCCCTTCTCCCCAGCAATACTCTGAACATCAGATCCACATAGCTGGGCCATGACTGAGAGGGACAAACCCAGAGGGACCCTGGACATTAGTCGCAATAGGAGAACTCCATTCCAGATAGGGCTGACTGGGGCAACTTCATAAGAGTACATACCTGGGGAAGAGACTATCCTTCACCTTTCCACCAGAGGAGATCTTCTTGACCATATAAGAGTGGGAGGGGAGGACTGCAGCCCCACCCACCTCCACTGCCCCTCCTCCTTCCCTGCTCCAGACGCTGAGGAGAAAGTGAAAGAGGTGGCTCTGCAGGAGACACCTCATTAGAGGAATAATTACAGAGCTCGCCACAAGAAGGCAGGGTTTCTTATTTTTCTTTCCTTATTTTAATTTTAAAAAAAAGTTTAAATTTTTTGACTGTTTGTTAGTTCATCTATTTTTAAATATTTTTCCTTTGTGCATGAATGTGTATGTGAGAGTTTGATCTGCACTTCCCAAAAATATTTTTTCTTTTCTTTTTCTGTTTCTTTCTTCTTTTATTTGTCATTTTCTCTTTATGTGTATATGTGAATGATTGAGTGTTCATCTTTCAATTTTGTTGTTGTTGGTTTGTTTTTGTTCTTTTATTCTTCTGGGGCTTTTTATTTTCATTTTTCATAGTTAAATGTGTGTGTCAATATATGTGTGAGGGTTCGATCTGAATTCCTTTTTTTTTCCTCCAGTCTTTCTCTTTTTCTTCTCTATTCACTTTGTACTAGGCATGTGTGTTTGTGTTTAGTTTTCTTGGGTTTTTTTTTTTTTTGGTTTGGTTTCATTTTGTGTTATCTCTGTTTTGTGGCGTGTGTGTGTGTGTGTGTGTGTGTGTGTGTTCAATTGCTTTTTGCATTGGTTCCTGCTTTGCATCATCATATAGAGTGCTGGTGGGGAGTGAGTCTCAGGGAACACATACCACAATAAGTGAACATTGTAACTTGCAAATAGTTTCTGAATCCTAGTGCCCATTCCCTATTTTATTCAAGTATCAAAAACTATAAGAGACAGCAAAGCTTCCCATTCGCCATCCTATTTCAAAATAGAACAAATCCAGAGCCCAGATCAAGGAAGACTAGAGGACTGAGCAAACTCAGAATGGAAAGCATCTCCTACTGACACTGAATAACAGAACTAAAGAGAGAGAGAAAAAAAGATCTGTCACAAATAAGAAAAAAACAAAGGAAGACCACAGGCAATTTCAAGGGTACCAAAGACAAAACTCCTGAAAAATGAGACCATGGTACCCAAACCATGGAAACCACCAATGACTGGCCTCAAAATATGACAGGGATTAAGAAATGGATGGAAAAAGTGAGTAAGACTCAAGAAAGACAAGATACAACACTGAAAGAACTTGTAACAGAGATTTTGACAATAAATTCATCCAGTAAATAAATAACAATATGACAAGCATGGAAAGCTGAATTAATCTAGCTGAAGAAAGAATCTCAGAATTTGAAGACTGGAACAAAAAATTAACCCAATCTGTAAAAACCTTTGGAAGAAGACTCAGAAAGAAAGAACAAAGCCTACAAGAGATGTGTGATTATATCAAGAAGCTGTACCTATACCTGACTGGTGTCCCAGAAGAAGAAAGGGAAATGGAGAACAACTTGGAGCAAGTATTCCAGGAGGTAATCCAAGAAAACATTCCCTGTCTCACCAGAGATGTGATCAGACAACCACAAGAGATACAGAGAACCCCCACAAGACATCAAATGAGAAGACTAACCCCTAGACACATAGTAATTTGCCTACACAAAGTAGACACAAAAGAAAAAATCCTAAAGGCAGCAAGAGAAGAAGGTCAGATTACCTACCAGGGAAAACCAATCAGAATAGCAGCAGAACTATTGGCAGAAACACTACAAGCAAGAAGGGACTGGAGCCCTATATTCAAAGTCCTCAAAGATAAACAATTTCAACAAAGAATTTCCAATAAAGCCAAACTCAGCTTCATCAGTAATGGAAAATTAAAATCCTTCCCAGACATCCAATTCCTAAGAGATTATGCACCTCCCAGACCAGCTCTACAGGCAACACTTAAAAAGGTATTAAGCACAGAAGAAAGAAAACAAAGAATGACAACACACTTTCTAAGAGAACAGCAGAGCTGAGAATCAACAGAGAAGACAGTGCAGCAAGAAACTTGAAAACACACACATATATCAATCCAAAGACAAAAAGAAAACCAGAAAAATATAAAAAACTTTATAAGAACTTCATGATAGGAATAAACATCACATTTCAATAATCTGCCTGAATGTGAATGGACTAAATTCACTACTGAAAAGACACAGAATGGCAAACTGGATAAGAAACCATGACCCAATTATTTGCTGCATGCAGGAGACTCATCTCACTACAAGGGACACACACAGACTCAAAGTTAAAGGGTGGAAAATGAGTTTCCAGGAAAATGGATCACCAAAAAAGTATGTATGTGATCTTAATATCAGACAAAATAAACTTTAAGCTATCAAAAATTTTAAAAGATGCAAAAGGACACTACATAATGATAAAGTTTCAATCCATCAACAAGAAATAAAAATCCTAAACATATAGGCACCCAATACAGGAGCACTAGCATTTATAAAGCAACTATGAAGTAAACTAAAAAAAGATATTGATTCTAACACTATTATAGCAGGGGACTTGAATACCCCACTAACAGCCCTATATAATTGAGGCAAAAAATCAACAAGGAGATTAAGAACCTAAACTTGACCCTCACCAAATGTACTTAATAGATACCTACAGATTATTCTGCTCAACAACCACAGAATATACTTTTTTCTCATCACAACATACAACATACTCCAAGATCGATCACATCCTTGGCCATAAATCAAGCATAAACAAACTCATAAGGTAGAAATCTGGCCATGCGCATTCTCAGACTACAGTGGAATAAAAATAAATATCAGTACCAATAAATTTTCCCCAATACCCACAAAGACATGGACACTAAACTCCATGATGCTGAACAATGACTGGGTCAAAATTGGAATCAAAGCAGAAATTAAAAGATTCCTGGAAACAAATGAAAATGAAGAAACATCTTACCAAAACTTCTGGGATGCCATGAAAATAGTTCTAAAAGGATAATTTATATCTCTGTGAGCAATCATCAAGAAAACAGAAAGAAGTGCAGAGTCTCACAAATCACGTAAGGGAGCTGGAAAGAGAAGACCATCAAAGCCCCAACTTTTGCAGAAGAATTCAAATGACCAAAATAAGAGCCCAAATATAGGACATAGAAGACAAAAACATCAAACAAAACAGGAAGTTGGTTCTTTCAAAGAATTAACAAGATTGATGGATCCCTAGCCAGAATGACCAAAAAAGAGAGAGAATAAGCCCAAATAAACACAATCAGAAATACAAAAGATCAAATCACAACTGACCCTGAAGAAATACAAAAGATTATCAGAGATTACTATATACACCTATAGGGAAACAAACTTGATAACCTAAATGAAATGGAGGACTTTCTGACATCCCACAACTTCCCCAGGTTGAAACAAGAAGACATTGAGACTGTAAATAAATAAATAACATCCCAGGAAATTGACTCTGTCATATGAAAATTACCTACAAAAAAGCCCCTGGACTGGATAGCTTCATAGCCGAATTTTACAAAACATACAAGGAAGAGCTGATAACAATCCTATTGAAAGTATTCTAGACAATTAAGAAAAATGGAATTCTTCACAAATCATTTTACAAAGCTAACATCATACTCATACCCTAACCAGGTAAAGATCCAACAAAAAAGAGAACTACAGACCAATATCCCTTATGAACACAGATGCAAAAATTCTCAACAAGATGCTAGCAAATCAGGTCCAAAAACACATCTCAAAAATCATCCACCATGACCAAGTTGGCTTCATTCCTAGGATGCAGGACTGGTTCAACATTTTCAAGACCACAAATATAATTAAACACATCAACAGATGTAAACAAGAACTACATGATTATGTCATTAGATGCAGAAAAAGTTTTTGATAAAATCCAGCATCCTTTCTTGATAAAAACCCCCAAACACCTAGGTATAGAAGGAACACACCTCAAAATAGTAAGTGCCATCTATGATAAACCAACAGCTAACATATTGCTAAATGGACAGAAACTGGAAACATTTCCCCTGAAAACTGGAACAAAAAAAGGCTGCCTACTCTCAACTTTCTTGTTCAACATTGTATTGGAAGTCCTAGCTAGGGCAATTAGACAAGAGAAGGAAATAAGGGATATCCAAATAGGAAAAGAGGAAGTCAAGTTATCCCTCTTTGCTGATGATATGATCCTGTACCTTGCAAATCCAAGAGAATCTATCAAAAACCTGCTTGCACTGATAAAGGTCTTTGGCAATATCTCAGGGTGCAAAGTATGCAAAAAACAGTTGCATTCCTATACATCAACAACAAGCAGGCAGAGACACAAATTAAAGGCACAATCCCATTCACAATAGCCACACACAAAAATTAAATACCTCAGCATCTTCTTAACCAGAGAAGTGAAAGACCTTTACAATGAGAACTACAAAATACTGCTCAAAGAAAATCTAAGAAGATACAAACAAATGGAAAAATATTCCATGCACAAGGATAGGAAGAATCAACATTTTTAAAGTGTCCACCCTACCAAAGGTAATCTACAGGTGCAACATAATACTCAATAAATTACCAGCATCATTCTTTTCATACCTGGAAATGACAATGCAGAAAATCATATGGAAACATAAATGACCACAAATAGCCAAAACAACCCTTAGCAAAAGAAACGAAGCAGGAGATATCACACTTTCAGACTTCAAACTTTACTACAAGGTTACAGTAATCAAAAGAGCCAAGTATTGATACAAGAACAGGCATATAGACCAATGGAACAGGGTAGAGTTCTAGAAGTAAAACCTCAATTTCTCAATCAACTCATCTTTTACAAAGCCTCCAACAACAACTATTGGGGAGAGGAGGACCTATTCAGTAAACAATGCTGGGAAAACTGACTGATCACATGAGAAAGATTGAAACAGGACCCCTACCTATCACCATACATAAAAATTTACTCTAAATGGATCAAAGACCTAAACATAAAACCTCAAACTATAAGAATCTTAAAATGCAGGAGACACTCTTATGGAAATTGGAAGTGGCAACCAATTCCTGATATAAACCCTAGGTGCCCATACCATAAGAAATAAGATAGACAGGTGGACCTTATCAAAAAGACAAGCTTCTACAAAGTAAAAGAAACCATCAAGAGAGCAGGAGGACAGCACACAGAATGGGAACAAATATGCCAATTGACAAAGTTCTAATGTCTAGGATCTACAAAGAACGCAAACACAATGAAAAGAAAAAAACAAACAGCCCCATTAAAAGGTGGGCAAAATGCATGAATAGACACTTTTCAAAAGAAGATATACAGGCAGCCATCAGACACATGAAAAACTGTGCAGTCTCACTCATCATCAGAGAAATGCAAATCAAAACCACGTTGAGATACCACCTAACCCTAATAAGAATGGCCATCATTAATAAATCAAAAAACAGATGCTGGCAAGGATATGAAGAAAAAGTAATACTTCTACACTGCTGGTGGGAATGCAAACTAGTGCAGCCTCTTTGGAAGACAGTGTGGCGATTTTTGAAAGAACTAGAAATTAATCTTCCATATGACCCAGCAATTCCCCTATTGGGCATATACCCAGAGGAGCTCAAATCATTCTACAAAAAAGATACCTGCACATGTATGTTTGTTGCAGCTCTATTCACAATAGGAAACATGGAACCAACCCATGCTACCCATCAAAGCTGGACTGTATTTAAAAAATGTGGGTCATATACACAATGGAATATTATGCAGGCACAAAGAACGACAAACATATGGGCTTTGCAGCAGCTTGGATGGATTTGGAGTTGATCATACTCTGTGATCTATCACAGAAACAAAGAACAGAGTACCATATGTTCTCACTCAAAAGCAGACCTTGAACAATTATAATACTGTAAGAAATTGATTGGCAATAGTGGGAAACTGTCAGGGGAGAGGATGGGATTGGCAGTTGAGGTAAACTTCCAGGGGAGGGGAGGCACACTTCATCAACAAGGGTAACTGCATAATGAACATTTATATACCGAACCCTGAACTTTACCCCACATCTTTATTATAATAATAATAAATTAAAAAGAAGAAAAACAAAGAAAATTTCAAGCTCTTCCTACTATCTCCTATCTTTTAAAAACTAAGTATAAGTTATCAAGTCAACATTGCTAAAGTTGCAATATAAATTGGCTTCATGGCACTTTTTTCTATAGCTGAACGTATTCATTTGTGATATTATTAACGTTTTCTTTTGTAGGATGAATTGTCTTATACAATTCATGACCTTTTTATCAGTGCTACCATTTAGCAACCTTGAAAATATTGAAATTGAAAGTTAAAGTGAAATGCTCCCTATGAATGCTCAAGATAAAATCAGAATAATTTTAAGCTAAAATTGCTTTTTCCAGCATATTCTGATTTCTTCAAATTCAAATTTTCTTTATTGAAAATGCTCGTGAACAAAATAACATCAAAATGCTTCAGCAAAGTTCATGAAGATTCCTATCATTTATTAATTACCTCATATAGTAAATAGTTTTAAATAACCCAATAGCTGAAAGGCATTACTCGTAAGTCTGGAGGATGTAGCAGTAGTATAAGAAACTTGTATTTGAGGGCATGTGCAATCCTAGAAGCAAAAGATCTTCCTAGGAGCAGAAACCTGAGTAAGATAATAACTGTGGGTGTTTGGGAGAAATGCATTTCTGCAAAGGTAATAGCAAGTACAAAGACCCCAAGACAGGAGCAGTCTTGGTTTGTTTGAGTAACATCTGAGAGGCTAGTGTGGTTTTGATCAGAGTGAGCTAAGTGGAGAGTCTTTAAGATAAGAGATTGTTAGAATTATTCCTGTCATATTCCAGGGCACTAGTGTGTTTTAATTGGAGTTTGTGAACAAACTGGGATACTAGAAAGACACATTGAGCTATTCATGCTCTCCTATCCCAACCTTATCCAGAAACATGCAATTATGTACAGCCTAATTTTCTAGTATTGGAACTAGATAATCATGATGTCAGCATGAATCTCAGCATGTCTTTAAAAGTTAACACTTTGGATAGAAGACACTAACATTGCTCACTATAATTGATTATGTGACTCCTCTAGATAATGCTGACTGTTAACCAATGATAGTTTGGAGAACATGTGGATTGGGGGGAGCAGAGAGTGTGAAAAAATACTTGAGATCCTGGTAGGGTAACCTGTGGTTGATTCTCAGTTCAATGCAGTGACTTGAGTAATACATACTTTATTGGATTATTAGTACTAAGAGTTATAACATAATTCTATAGAATTAGAAACAGCTTGTCTGCATTCACCATAACTTTTGTAGAAGCTATTGTCTAACAAAAAATAACCACTAAAGAAGCTATGCATGTGATTTATTCCAACATTTATCAAAAATGTATGAATACCAATTCTATACTTACTCATTGATGTATTTCCAACATATACTTGACTGCTTAAATCTTTGAAATAATGATCAAATAAAATGAGACAGAGCTACGCAACATACAACTAGAAATATAATATCTCCTTTTT
>NW_007259633.1:61909-74920 GCF_000164805.1 Carlito syrichta
TCCTGTCATATTCCAGGGCACTAGTGTGTTTTAATTGGAGTTTGTGAACAAACTGGGATACTAGAAAGACACATTGAGCTATTCATGCTCTCCTATCCCAACCTTATCCAGAAACATGCAATTATGTACAGCCTAATTTTCTAGTATTGGAACTAGATAATCATGATGTCAGCATGAATCTCAGCATGTCTTTAAAAGTTAACACTTTGGATAGAAGACACTAACATTGCTCACTATAATTGATTATGTGACTCCTCTAGATAATGCTGACTGTTAACCAATGATAGTTTGGAGAACATGTGGATTGGGGGGAGCAGAGAGTGTGAAAAAATACTTGAGATCCTGGTAGGGTAACCTGTGGTTGATTCTCAGTTCAATGCAGTGACTTGAGTAATACATACTTTATTGGATTATTAGTACTAAGAGTTATAACATAATTCTATAGAATTAGAAACAGCTTGTCTGCATTCACCATAACTTTTGTAGAAGCTATTGTCTAACAAAAAATAACCACTAAAGAAGCTATGCATGTGATTTATTCCAACATTTATCAAAAATGTATGAATACCAATTCTATACTTACTCATTGATGTATTTCCAACATATACTTGACTGCTTAAATCTTTGAAATAATGATCAAATAAATGAGACAGAGTTACGCAACATACAACTAGAAATATAATATCTCCTTTTTCTGGAATAGTGCTAAGAAACACTGCAAAGAGAATACACTTGTTAAATAGTTACTTTATTTATCAGTAGGGGAGATATATTTTACTGCTTCTTAGCCTCTAGGAAATATATTATTACAAACAAAATACAAGAAATATTATTTTAAATATATTTATTTTCACCTCTACAGTTCTGCTCAGTATGGAGGAAGAAATATATATGTGAAAGAAGGAATAAGATTATTTATCAGTAGTGAAATATTCTCTAAAGTATTTAATGAAGGTAGAATATATACCTTGTTATAATCCCTAGCAATTATGTACTACAGCAGGTTGATTTGGATTCTGGCTGAAGATATGAAAGTATTTGGAAACAATACATTAAAAGGTACAGAATACTGATTATTCGATGATAAATGAAGAAAGTGAGTATCCAGAACTATACTAAAGGATCACACTTGCATTTTGGGGCTGAACGTCTGCTGCAGAATTAGAGGAGCACTGGGACAGAGAAGTGATTTACAGGGCTACATTCAAAATTAATTCGTCAGAGAATAAATTAAAATATGAAAGTGTTTAAGTTATTCTATTCACTGACCATCTTTGGTTAAATGATTATTGTTCTAGTAGCCTAATTACTATTCTGCGGCACTTACCTAGTGATTGGTTGTTAAAAAGCCTATGCAGAAATTTGACTTCTACAAATTCAGTTCTGATTCAAAGTCTATCTTTGCAGACTTTCTAGCGCCTTTCTTTTCAAACATAAAGCATATGCACTTATGAATATCACATTACCATTTGCCTGCATTTTTTCAGGCTATCTGATGTTGGACAGGTTATTTTTCATTATTGTATTTCTTCTGCCCTTGACTTTCACTTTGTACTGCTCCACTTTTGCTTTGGCCATCTTGTTCATCAACCATGGCTAAAATCTGCCAGTTTATAACATGCTCTATCTACTGTTTGTATAAGAAATGCATGTAATGCCTTTGAACTGTTTAGAGCCAAATAGGAAAATATTGCCTAAAACCAGCAAACGCACAATAACCCTATATTACCCTTACAACAATATCATTTCATTTATTCACACATTCTTATTCTTTGTGTTAATTTATCTTGTTTCTCTATACATTGTTAGTTGCATTTTTGTTATTATTTTTGGTTTAAACAATAATCTTTTAAAGTAAATAATGAAAAGAAAATTATTAATATTGTAATATTAAAAATATTTAAAAGTACCATTACTTATCATTTATGCTTGAAGATTCATGTCTCCATCTGGTAATTCTTTTAGCCTGAAGAAACTTTTTTTTAGCATGATTATAGAGTAGACCCACTGTAAATAAACTTAGTCAGTTTTCTTTCTTTTTTTTTTTTTTTTTTTTTTTGAGTCAGAGTCTCACTCCATCGCCCAGGCTAGGAGCATGCTCATGGCACCCCAGGGTCGACCTGCTGGACTCCAGCAATCCTTCCACCTCAGCCTTCCAAGTAGCTGGAACTACAGGCATGCACTACCATGCCCGGCTAATTTTTTGATTTATTGTAGAGATGAGGTCTCACCAAGTTGCCCAGGCTGTTATTGAACCCATAGGCTCAGGCAATCCTCTCACCTCTGCTTCTTAAAGTGCTAGGATTACAGGCTTGAGCAACCACACCTAGTTATCAGTTTTCAAACAACTGAAAACATCTTTACTTCAGTCACAATTTTTAGTGATATTTTTGATAGACGTAATGTTTTAACTTTCAGGAAATTAAATGTATCTTTTTATTGTCTTCTGGTTTTATTTTTTTTCAAATAAGAAATTGATATTTATATTTTTATTCTTTTGTATTTATTTTCTGGCTTCTTTTGAATTCTGTGGGGGTTTTTTTCTATTTGTTTGTGATATGACTTTTTTTGTAATCTGCTTTGGGTGTGCTGTGCTTCTAGTATATATGAATTGACATTTTTTATTACATTTGAAGATGTTAGCCATTATTTCTTTTTTAAAAATCTCATTTGCTTCATTCTCACTTGATTTTCCTTCTGAATGTTGCATTTAGTATGCTAGACCATTTGACATTGTTCCACAGGCATCTGAGATTCATTTTTCTTCAGTCTTTGCTATTTCTCCCATCCAAGTGCAAACCAAGATGGACTCTGCTTAGCTTCTGAGATCAGGTAAGAATGGATGTGTTCAGGATGGTATGGCCAGAGGCAATATTGGTTATTTCTGTTCTTCAGATTGGAAAATTTCTATTGATTTGTCCTCAAGTGCACTGACATTTTATCCTTATCTTCAGTTGGATGTTAAAGTCACCCAGGAATTTATTTAAATTTCATTGTTGCAGTTTTCAGTTTTAGGAAGTCTGTTTTTGTAGTTTGTATTTATCTTGTAAAATCCCCATTTGTTCACTCATTAAGTTCATATATTTATTTATTCATTGAGAAAAATTACCATTTAACTTTGTATTGTGTGTCTAACAACTTTAATGCCTGTGGCTGCACCATCTCAGTATAGTTTCTACTGATTGCTTGTCTTTTGACTATGGGATTCGTCACATTTTCTTGTTTCATGTCTAGAAAATGTTTATTGCATGCTCATCATTATGATAATACATTGTTGTGACCCTGGATATTGCTTTCATTCTGAAATATTTATTTTTGTTATTGTAGGCAAGTCAATTACTGGATGATAACCTTGAACTTGTGTATATCTAACAACACCTTGCGGTGTTAAAGCTAATGACAGTTCAAATTGTTTTCTTAGTCGCACTAACTTGTTAGCATGCATTTAAGCTCTCAATTCCATCACTTCTGAGGATCTCATCAGGGCTTGACTTAGGCTTTGTTAGAGTGGGCCAACGGCTGTCCTTAATTTAGAGTGAGGTCATTTCTTGTAAAGTTCACGCTATCTACGATAATCTGAATGCCAAAGTCATTAATGAGGTGTTATCAAAGTCCCGCCAATGTGTCCACTCTAGAGCTCTAATGACCTCTGGCAATATTTGACATATAATATATCTGTTATTCTCAAATCCTCATGATGGCCATTCTTTAAGTCTCAAGCAGACTGATAACCAACCAAAAACTCACGGGGAGCCTCCACACTAATTTCTACCAACACACAGTTTTCTGATTTCTAGTAATCTTTATGACTAATTCCAGTGACTTCAGATAATCTGGAAAGTGAAATTAAGTCTGAACACTGAAGTAGGCCTGACATTCCATTCCTTAGTATTTATTCTGGAGGTACTTTTATGCATGCCACACTAGAATAGGTATAATAATATTCATTGCAGCATTATTTGTTAGAGTTAGATGCAGGAGACTATCTAGAAGCCTCATCACTGAGAAAATCTGAGGCAGGCATAATATAAAGTTTTATGGATGAATTCAAATTTATTAATCAATTTTACATGCAAAAATATATAAACATCTTTTAAAAATAATACAAAACAATGCAGTAATTCTTAAAGACTGATGTGATAATATGCCATGAACAGATAAATTACTCTAGTACCTGATATTAGTAACATTTTTGAGACAAAATAAATCATTACACTGTGTTCAACTGCAGGATCTCTTGATTTAATTTCAATAAAGTCTTGTTTCAAACGTTACTTTGCTCCTTTTTACTTTATCATAGGACCCTCAGCAGGCTATTAATGTGAAAAGGGAATTCCAGATGGCAATTATTTTATGTGTATTTACGAACGAGTATATGTATTTGAAATGCAAGTTAGGTAATATGCCATACTGACAAATAATCCTCAAATTGCTGTGCCTTTAAATACCAAAAATTACTTCACTTGTAGTAATCATGATACATAATCCAAGCAGATTGACAAGAGGCATGGTCTAAAAGAGGAATTATTGGACAAACAGTTGTAAAGATAACCCCACTATTTTATGTTATGGATATATATTTACTTTAAGTGGCTTATTTAATATATCTACTTTAGTTCTACAAAAAGGCTCATCCCTGAACCATCTCTAGTACCAAGAATTAAAATTACTATTAGAGAAGTATTTTCTGAGTTGGACTCACTCCAGAATTATTCACTTAGCTACATAGAAACAGATGGGTTCTCACACAGATCCTCCGAGACAGAATCACTTCGGCTTGAGCCTGGTAGCTTGTTTGTAATTAATGTTTTGTTTTCCGTTTGTTTGTTTTGAGCTGGAATCTCACTCTGTAGCCCAGGCTGGAGTGCAGTGGCATGATCATAGCTCATCACAGACTTGACCTCTGGACATCGAGTGATCCTTCTCTCAGTCTGCCAAGTAGCTGGGAGTACAAGCATGTGTCACCACAACTGACTAATTTTTTTGATTTTTGTAGAGACCAGGTCTTACTAGGTTGCCCAGGCAGATTTTGAATTCCTAGTCTCAAGTAATGCTCCCACCTCAGCCTCCCAAAGTGCTGGGATTACAGGCATGAATCACTACACCTACTAATGTTCTGTTATCAACAAATGAGGCTGTTCAGTCCACTGGCCTCTGCTCTTGGGGAGCTAGAACCTGACCTCTTATATAAAGCCTGTGTCATAACTTATTTTCTTTCTTAAAAATAGAGACACCAACAAAAAAAATGCTTGTGTAATAGTTTGCATGATAAGTCATAAGAAATTTTATCTATGCCAAAATTTGGGATAGCAAAATAACCAACTGAGAAAATTTTCAAACTCAGTCTTACATGAGGGACAGTGAATTCAATGTGGTGTCATTATTCATTTGGTTTGGAGAGCCTCAAAATAAGAAATTAATAGCAAAATGTGGGGAATGGAATCAAGAGACTAATTCTGAATTGGAAAAATGCATGAAGAGTCATCAGCGACAAATGCAATACCACCCTATAGAGATCCTTCCATAGCCCAGGGCCAAAGTGGTTCTCAAAGAAAATTTACCCACTGAAGACAGGTTCACAGTTAATTATTACAAACAGGTGAGGAGAAAACCTATCCTGAGGGAATACAACAAACAGAACGACTCTCGCCCTGAGAACTATAAATAATAGAACACTGTAAAAAGAGTATTTTAAAACAGATGTTTAAATATACCAAATTTTACATGCTAAAGGATGAACTAGAGATAGTATCAATGAGATATCTGTAAGATATTCTGAAAATCTAGCAATATCAAGTGCATGATAATATATGGTTCAACAGAATTCTCATTTTTTTTCCTGGGAATGCAAAATTGTACAGTTATTTTGGGAGACAATTTGACAGTTTGTTAGAATGTTAAACATAGACTTATCACACCACCTAACAACTGCATGGAATATTTGCTATCTAAATTACATAGGGGAAAAAATAAGAATCATCCTAAGTAAAGGCCATAAGCAATAAACCAAAGAAGCCCAAGCCCATAAACACTGAAGAACCTTTGCCAAGATTTTAACCCACTCCATAGCTTTTTCAGGCTCAGGTCTCATACATGAAGGCACCTAATGTTAACTTTTCAAGTTTTTTATTATTATTATTATTATTATTATTATGCTTCCAGGGAAAACCAAAATTCAACACAGACTAACACTCCGCAGTCTTACTGGCTTGAGAAGCCAGGAGAGATATTTGAGATAACACCACAGCTTGAAATCAAGGAAGAAAAATCCTAGAAAAGAGAGTCATAGAGGAGGAACTAACTGCCAATCTGTGGGCAAACTGCTAAGACTCTGGCTGTTCGCCCTGGAGACAGGCAGCATATCTAAGGTGAAAAGAACCTCTGAATCAGCCGCAGTCCTCCTTAGAAAAAAATAAAACTAAAACAGAGAGAGAGACAGAAAAAAAAAAAAACCACTAAACAAAATACTCTCCATAGGAACATTTATTAAGCAATAACAAAATTACTACAAATAAAAAGTAATGCAAAAAGGCGACCCATGGACAAGAAAAATGTCATTAATGGAAGAGGAGCTGAGAAAAAGTAATTATTGTAATTAGTACAGAAGATTTTGAAACACCTAGTATAACTATGCCCAAGAAAAATAAAGGTAAAACTGTTTCTTGAATAAACAAATAGAAATATCAGCTGAGAAAGAGAAAACTTACAAAAAAAGAAATTCTAAAACTATGTAAATTTTAAAAGTCACTGAATGGACATATACAATTATGGAAATTAGTAAACACTAAACTATGCTGTTGTAATACTAGAGTTGGCTGGTAGTTTGTGTATATGAGAGGGCTGGGAGAGGGATAAGGTAACCTTTTGTGAGGAAGTAGGAAGAAAAGATTAGTGAAGAGGAGGATCACTGTGTTATAGGGAGGAGATGGTTGTCTTAGTGAAGAAAATTGTATTTTGTCCACTATTAAAAGGAGAGTTGGGATAGTGATAACGGAATAAAAATAAAAATACAAAATAACATCTAAATGAAGAGAGGAAGAAATTGCATAAATAAAAACTGTATCAAATCCATACGAACAAAAGAAAATAAAAACAAGAGTCACTAAAATAAGTAATAAATATAAAGAAAGATAGTGGGAACAAAATATATTAGCCTAAATAAACAACCCACTAGAAGACAGAGTTTGTTAGATTAGGCAAAATTAAAATTAAAAACTAAAACCTATTGAAAGAAATAACAATTTAAACCAAGCAAAGAAAGTCTGACAACAAATTGATTGGGATTTTAAAATTTCCCTAGTAATGGGCATCTAGGTCACCCCAATGAGTGACTTCTACAAAGAATGCTGAAATAAAAATTTACCTGCATCCTCCCCAGCATCTGTTGTTTTTTGAGTTATTGATGGTGGTCATCCAGACTGGAGTTAGTTGATCTCGAGTGTGGTTTTAATTTGCATTTCTTTGATGATTAGTGAGGCTGAGCATTTTTTCTGTATCTACTGGCTGCTCATATGTCTTCCTTTGAGAAGTGTCTATTCATATCTTTTGCCCACTTTTTAATAGGGCTGTTTTCCTTTTTTTTTTTTTTTCTTGTCCACATGTTTGAATTCCTTATAGATCCTAGATATTAGGCCTTTGTCAGATATACAGTTGGCAAATATTTCTTCCCAGTCTGTAGGTTATCTCCCCACTCTCTTGTTGGTTTATTTTGCTTTGCAGAAGTTTTTCTGTTTGATGAGGTCCTGCTTGTCTATCTTATCTGTTATGGCATGGGCACTTGGAGTTTTAAATCAGGAATTTTTGCAAGTTCCAATTTCCAAATTGTACCCCACATCTTTAAAATTTTTTAAAAAATATTTTACAGACTCTTGTAATCTGATGACAGTTTCTCTGCGGTTACAGTTATCAGCTAAATTATAAGACACCTGATTAAATTTAAATTTTTGATTAAAAACACATTCTTAAATGTATTTATTTATTATAGCATTGTGGGGTACAAGTGAGGATTTACTACATAAGTTGGCTGCATGCAGGTGAAGTTTGGACTTCTAGGTGGCCCTCACTCCCCCTGATAGTGGATCAAGTACCCTGTGTGTTGTCACATCTCCCACCCTCTTCCCTACCTTTCTCCCCTGGCAGTACCCAGTGACTGTCATTTTAAAATATATGCATGTCCCAAATATTGCTAGGGGAAATATATACTAAATCATCATTTGTGACTTATCTGAAATTCAAGTTTAACCAGTGTTCTGTATTTTTTTTTTTTTTGCTACATCTGGCGGCCATCTCTAGAATATATACCTTGGAGCAAGTTGGCAGTTTCAGACGATTTGTTGATTCTTAATTTTATGAAGCAGGACAGACTTCTTGTCCAAAGTCCCACCAATAATGTGTGAAGATTGATCTGTTTCTCATAGTTTGGCTAGCACATGGTCTTCATAAACTTTTTAATGTCTGCAAAATAATTATAAAGTATTATTTAACTGCTTCTCTGTGTTTCACTCTTTACTAGTAAGGTGGAGCTTTTTTTCATGCATAACTTTAAACCAATATATTGTTCCTATTATGAATCACCTATTGTTATGTTTAAGGAAAATACTTTCCCACTTTACCTAGATCACAGACATCCATTCTTTTCAGAGAGCAGTAGAAGAGATGTTTTTGACAGCCATCTTTTGGGGAGTCATATTATTGCCTCTGTGCCAGATGGCAGTGCCAGGGACTTTCTGACCATGTCATACTTTCTCAGATTATGCCACAGTCACAAGTCCTAGAACTGATGTATAGCAGTCCTCTCTCAATAAATATTTGTTGGATGAACAAATGTATAACTGTGTATATACTTCTGAAGATATGTATTTGTAGATCTTTTTCACACTAGGATGGAATCTGATTCTTAATCAGTACCATAAAATTCTCAAAATGGAGAACTGTACTAATTCCTATCAATAGCTCAGGAAAGGGATTGGCAGTCGTGGGATACTGCCAGGGTCGGGAAGTAGGACAACATCTATAAGGGTACCTGATCTCAAACCAGGTGATGTAGGGACCAAAGGGAGGCCCAAACTTTACCTGTACAATGTACACTTGTATACCTAATCCTGAATTGTACCCCACATCTTTAAAATATGAAAAAAAAAAAAAAGAAAACAAAAAAATAAACCATTCAGGGAAAGGCAAAAAATTCTCCTGTGTTCATTGTTGTGTAAATAAAGTACTAGATTGTGTTTGATGTTTAGTTTGTGTGTGTGTGTGTGTGTGTGCATGTAATATACTAACAATGCTCAACTGAGTCGGTTTTTTAAAAATTTAAATATAAAAGCTTTACTGAATCATGTCTTACTCTGACAGCCAAACAGATGGCCAGAGTACTCTTTATTCCAGCTTGCTCTTTGTTGTTTTTGTACTGAGTGCATCAGAACATTATTTATCCTCCTAAGAGCACCAGGCAGCTCTCTTTCCTCACTCCTTCTTTATTGGCAAACTCCTTCTTCATTGTTTTCGCACCTCTTGCTTTCAGAACAGAAGCAATTGTTGGCGTTTTGGCTTTCCCATCCCTTTCTATGTTGTCCTACCACCTGTTTGGGAAAAAAATCATACAATAAAAGTGAGCTTCCTTTTGTTCGGAAGACATGATATACTATAATATAGCTTTAATATTTATTAATCAAAATGGCCTACAATTACATATATAGTAAACATAGCCACATATATAATTATATATAGTAGACATATCCCATTAGTAATTCTCATAATGCCAATTAGCTTACTCTATTGAAGTTGCATATCTCACCTCATCAACAAGGTTACCTGCATAATGAACATTTGTTTACCTAACCCTGAATTGTACACCACATCTTCAAAATAAAAAATTTTTTAAAAAGAAATTGTGACAAAGGAAATATCTCATATAGTAATTAACTAATGTTCGCTTTGTTGGCAACGTAAACAGTAAATATTTATATTAAAAGTAAACATTTCTTTCTTGACTTTAGAGAAAGAAAAACACCAGAATCAATAATCACCTGGAATTGCCTCAACTGATTTACATAATGTTTTCCACATAGTTTTCCCTTTAATGGTCTAACTTTGTGGTAGAACGCATATTAAGAATGTGCTTTCCACATGTTTATTGCAGCATTATTCACAAGAGTAAAAACATGGAACCAACTATGCTGCCCATCAAAAGAGGACTGGATTTAAAAAATGTGGTGGTACATATACATGATGGAATATTATGTAGTCATAAAAATGATAAAATTATAACTTTGCAGCAACTTGGGTGGACTTAGATGCTATAATACTGAGTGATCTATCACAGAAACAAAGAAATGAGTATCACATATTTTTGCTCATAAGTGAACCTTGAATAAAAATCATAATTCTATAAGAAATGGATGACCAGTAGTGGGAAACTGCTAGGAGGGGGCACATCTCCATCAACAAGAGTACCTGCATAATGAACATCTGTATACCTAACCCTGAATTGTACCTCATATTTACAATAAAAAAAAATGTGCTTCCATTTAGGAATGAGATATGATGGGGGCATTTTTAGTTAAAAATGATTGTAAGTCTTATGTTCAATATTAGTAAGTGTTTTTGGTGAATCACCAATGTTGTTTCATGAATGCAACTTTTGAAAGCAAAGTTAAAGACATGATTAATAAAATTTGCAGTATAGTGAGCAAATTGGTCTATATAGGGACAAAACTATAATTGTGACTCCTTTTAGCACCCTGTTCTAACCTACAACCTAGAATATTTGGCCAAACATCTGTTAAATAGAAAATGCGCTGTAGTGGTAAATGGAATCTTTATCCACAAGCTTTGCCAATTAAATGATATGTTTTAATGCAGGTTCCGTTGATGCTGCAGGCTATCATAAAAATACTTGTTATTCCCAAGGTATGTGATATATAGATACATAGATTAAAAGCCTGAGATAGTAATTAAAATGATCTATTTGAAAATTGCTTACTTATAGATGAAAGGATTTTATTTTTTAAACTACATAATAACAGTCTTGAATTACCATCAGTGAGAGCATCATTGTGATTGAATATACATTCAGTATGACTTACCCCATGCTCAGTCCATAAATCATGCCATAAAATACCCCTACAAGGGAGCCTTCTGAGTGTCCTCAGTTTTTCATTTTTTCTATCATACTCAACTATTTCTAGCCTTAGGTGGCTTCCTTGTCAAGAAATTCAGGATGGTGTTTTATTATTAGTCTGTTCTGTTCTGGTGCCTATAAGCGTTATTTTATCTTTTATGCTCTGTACATTTCCCTTAGGATGTGTGATGCAATTTAGTAGAAAAAATACAAAAAATAATTTATCTGTAAACTGCTTTTGAAGGGTGGGGAAAAAACAAACTGTGATCCCTTTTGGAGTCTTATAACATATAATACTGCAATCTCTTTATCTACTTAATCTTCTAATTTTATGAGCCTCTTGTCTGACTTGACATTTTTTAAATGTATCCTAAATGTCAATTTTTAGTATAGGGTCAATTGAGAATTTATAGATTACCTAATCTATACTTGAAATTTAGGCTCATATCTATGTGGCTTTTTGGAAACATTACATATCTTCAAAGATATGACTCTAGTTCTAACTCTGTTAGAACAAGAACACACAACTTTTTTTTCTGGACCCACTGTTTCTTCTATTATATTTCTTTAATTATCTTATATAAAGTTACAATGGTCTTAATGTCGATGTCCTCACACAACTCATATTTTGGAAATGAATGCCCTATGTGATATTATTAAGAGATGGGAACTTGAGATGATTATTTGGTCATGACAGCTCTGTTCCCATGAATGAATTTTGTGCACTTATAAAAGAGGTTTGAGAGAACCTCTTGCCACCTTCTTCCCTGAAAATACACAGAGCAATCACCACCTATGCAGAACAGTCCCTCAGCAGATACTAAATCCTTGATCTGGACATCCCAGCCTCCAGAAATGTAAGGAATACATTTATGTTATCTATAATCTCACTATCATGGCTTCAACTCACTATCATGGCTTCAAGGGCTTGACAAGGACACAAGTCCTCATTCAGTATATTACTCTAAGGTATTTTTGTTATAGCAGCAGAAACAGACTGAGGCACAATTGGACTCAGCATTCTTTCAAAAGCAATGTATAAGGCTTTTGAAAGGATATGATAGATGTAGTATTTGGCTGCTTCTAAAGTTATTAATAATGGTATAAGGCTTTTGAAAGGGTATGATAGATGTAGTATAGGATCTTCTCCACAAATGCCCACATCCTATTCCAAACCTGTAAATACGTTATGTTACATGACAACAGGAAATTAAGGGTACAAATGGAATTAATGCTGCTCATCACAGGACTTTAAGATAAGAAGCTTATCCTGGGTTATCTAGGTGAGCCCAATATCATCACAAAGTTTCCTCAGTTGTGAAAGAGAGAGGCAGAAGGTTAAAGTCAGAGAGAAATTTAAGGATATGATGTTCCTGGCTTTGAAGATGGAGGGAGGGACTACAATACAACAAAAGTAGATGGTGTCTCAAAATTGGAAAAGACAAGGAAAGCGGTTATCTCTTAGAGTCCAGAAAAGAACATAATTCTGCTGACACCTGTATTTTAGCCCAGTGAGGCCCATTCCAGACATCTGGTTTCCAGAACAGTAAGTTAAAAAAATCGGTATTGTTCCAAGCAAGTAAATGTGGGTAGTTTGTTACAGTAGATATAGAAAACTAACACATCTAGTTAGGGGTGAAAGGGACAGATAGTTCATTTGAAGACATTTCAGGCTCATATGCATTAGTTGCTCCGAAGAACTGTAGCGATCTTATCCTCTCATAGTTATCACAAGAGTAACTGTACGTTCTGTAAAGAAGCACATCTCACTATCATGGCTTCAAGGGCTTGACAAGGACACAAGTCCTCATTCAGTATACTAGTCGGGTTCTCCATAAAATTAGAACCAGTGCGTGCGTGCGTGCGTGTGTGTGTGTGTGTGTGTGTGTGTG